>NW_026907135.1:0-125078 GCF_033978795.1 Nerophis ophidion
GTAACACTCAATATGACAGTTATTTAAACATAACTCCTACACCACACATGGAAAATGGCTAATAATGCCTGAAATAATGCTCTTTGGGAGTTTTACTCGAAACATATGCTTGTTTAAATCTTGCAAATGCAAAAAGTAGTTTTTTACTCAATATGACTATAATGTTCTTAGAATCCTGAGATAATGCGAAAAAAAGCAATAAAAATGTATTCAAACATAACTTCTAAACAACACATGCAAAATGGCTAATAATGCCTAGAGATATGTATTTTTGTTAGTAGTACTAGAAAAATGATCTTTTGTAAGGTTTCTAAAGACACAAGTTAGTTTTTTTATTCAATATAACAGTGTGACTGTCAACCTAAATATGAAAGGTTTATAATCATAACTCCAAAACCAAACATGAACTTTGTCTAAAAAAGCCTGTAATATTGAATTTATGTGAGTTTGACCTGAATCAGGTATTTTGGAAAGGTTCAAAAATACAAAAATCAGGTTTTACTGGCCTCATATTGGTCAAACTCAAAATGTCAGTTTATGAAACATAACTCCAAAAATACACATGCAATATGTCTAATAATGCCTGAAGAAATGCACCTTTGAGAGTTTTCCTGAAAAAAACAAACATTTGGTACCGTTTGCAAAAACAAAAAGTAATGTTTACTAAATTTGACAGTAATGTACTTAGAATCCTGAGATAATGCGAATAAAGCAATAAAAATGTATTCCAACATAATTCCTCATCCAAACGTGCAAAGTGTCTAAAAAGGCCTGTGATATTGAATACATGTGAGTTTTACTAGATACAGTTGTTTTTCTATGGTTTGCAAATACAAAAATGAGGTATTACTCAATATGACTGTATACTGTAACACTCAATATGACAGTTATTTAAACATAACTGCTACACCACACATGGAAAATGGCTAATAATGCCTGAAATAATTGCATCTTTGGGAGTTTTACTGGAAACATATGCTTTTTTAAATCTTGCAAATGCAAAAAGTAGTTTTTTACTCAATATGACTATAATGTTCTTAGAATCCTGAGATAATGCGAAAAAAGCAATAAAATGTATTCAAACATAACTTCTAAACAACACATGCAAAATGGCTAATAATGCCTAGAGATATGTATTTTTGTTAGTAGTACTAGAAAAAGGATCTTTTGTAACGTTTCTAAAGACACAAGTTTGTTTTTTTATTCAATATAACAGTGTGACTGTCAACCTAAATATGAAAGGTTTATAATCATAACTCCAAAACCAAACATGAAATTTGTCTTAAAAAGCCTGTAATATTGAATTTATGTGAGTTTGACCTGAATCAGGTATTTTGGAAAGGTTCAAAAATACAAAAATCAGGTTTTACTGGCCTCATATTGGTCAAACTCAAAATGTCAGTTTATGAAACATAACTCCAAAAATACACATGCAATATGTCTAATAATGCCTGAAGAAATGTATCTTTGAGAGTTTTCTGAAAAAAAAAAACATTTGATACCGTTTGCAAAAACAAAAAGTAATGTTTTACTCAATTTGACAGTAATGTACTTAGAATCCTGAGATAATGCGAATAAAGCAATAAAAATGTATTCCAACATAATTCCTAATCCAAACGTGCAAAGAGTCTAAAATGCCTGTGATATTGAATACATGTGAGTTTTACTAGATACAGTTGTTTTTCTATGGTTTGCAAATACAAAAATGAGGTATTACTCAATATGACTGTATACTGTAACACTCAATATGACAGTTATTTAAACATAACTCCTACACCACACATGGAAAATGGCTAATAATGCCTGAAATAATGCATCTTTGGGAGTTTTACTGGAAACATATGCTTTTTTAAATCTTGCAAATGCAAAAAGTAGTTTTTTACTCAATATGACTATAATGTTCTTAGAATCCTGAGATAATGCGAAAAAACCAATAAAAATGTATTCAAACATAACTTCTAAACAACACATGCAAAATGGCTAATAATGCCTAGAGATATGTATTTTTGTTAGTAGTACTAGAAAAATGATCTTTTGTAAGGTTTCTAAAGACTAAAGTTAGCTTTTTTATTCAATATAACAGTGTGACTGTCAACCTAAATATGAAAGGTTTATAATCATAACTCCAAAACCAAACATGAACTTTGTCTAAAAAAGCCTGTAATATTGAATTTATGTGAGTTTGACCTGAATCAGGTATTTTGGAAAGGTTCAAAAATACAAAAATCAGGTTTTACTGGCCTCATATTTGGTCAAACTCAAAATGTCAGTTTATGAAACATAACTCCAAAAATACACATGCAATATGTCTAATACTGCCTGAAGAAATGCATCTTTGAGAGTTTTCCTGAAAAAAAAACCCATTTGATACCGTTTGCAAAAACAAAAAGTAATGTTTTACTCAATTTGACAGTAATGTACTTAGAATCCTGAGATAATTCGAATAAAGCAATAAAAATGTATTCCAACATAATTCCTAATCCAAACGTGCAAAGTGTCTAAAAATGCCTGTGATATTGAATACATGTGAGTTTTACTAGATGCAGTTGTTTTTCTATGGTTTGCAAATACAAAAATGAGGTATTACTCAATATGACTGTATACTGTAACACTCAATATGACAGTTATTTAAACATAACTCCTACACCACACATGGAAAATGGCTAATAATGCCTGAAATAATGCATCTTTGGGAGTTTTACTGGAAACATATGCTTTTTTAAATCTTGCAAATGCAAAAAGTAGTTTTTTTACTCAATATGACTATAATGTTCTTAGAATCCTGAGATAATGCGAAAAAAGCAATAAAAATGTATTCAAACATAACTTCTAAACAACACATGCAAAATGGCTAATAATGCCTAGAGATATGTATTTTTGTTAGTAGTACTAGAAAAATGATCTTTTGTAAGGTTTCTAAAGACACAAGTTAGCTTTTTTATTCAATATAACAGTGTGACTGTCAACCTAAATATGAAAGGTTTATAATCATAACTCCAAAACCAAACATGAACTTTGTCTAAAAAAGCCTGTAATATTGAATTTATGTGAGTTTGACCTGAATCAGGTATTTTGGAAAGGTTCAAAAATACAAAAATCAGGTTTTACTGGCCTCATATTGGTCAAACTCAAAATGTCAGTTTATGAAACATAACTCCAAAAATACACATGCAATATGTCTAATAATGCCTGAAGAAATGCATCTTTGAGAGTTTTCCTGAAAAAAACAAACATTTGGTACCGTTTGCAAAAACAAAAAGTAATGTTTTACTAAATTTGACAGTAATGTACTTAGAATCCTGAGATAATGCGAATAAAGCAATAAAAATGTATTCCAACATAATTCCTCATCCAAACGTGCAAAGTGTCTAAAAAGGCCTGTGATATTGAATACATGTGAGTTTTACTAGATACAGTTGTTTTTCTATGGTTTGCAAATACAAAAATGAGGTATTACTCAATATGACTGTATACTGTAACACTCAATATGACAGTTATTTAAACATAACTGCTACACCACACATGGAAAATGGCTAATAATGCCTGAAATAATGCATCTTTGGGAGTTTTACTCGAAACATCCATCCATCCATCCATCCATCATCTTCCGCTTATCCGAGGTCGGGTCGCGGGGGCAGCAGCCTAAGCAGGGAAGCCCAGACTTCCCTATCTCTAGCCACTTCGTCTAGCTCTTCCCGGGGGATCCCGAGGCGTTCCCAGGCCAGCCGGGAGACATAGTCTTTCCAACGTGTCCTGGGTCTTCCCCGTGGCCTCCTACCAGCTGGACGTGCCCTAAACACATCCCTAGGGAGGCGTTCGGGTGGCATCCTGACCAGATGCCCGAACCACCTCATCTGGCTCCTCTCGATGTGGAGGAGCAGCGGCTTTACGTTGAGCTCCTCCCGGATGGCAGAGCTTCTCACCCTATCTCTAAGGGAGAGCCCCGCCGCCCGGCGGAGGAAACTCATTTCGGCCGCTTGTACCCGTGATCTTATCCTTTCGGTCACGACCCAAAGCTCATGACCATAGGTGAGGATGGGAACGTAGATCGACCGGTAAATTGAGAGCTTTGCCTTCCGGCTCAGCTCCTTCTTCACCACAACGGATCGATACAACGTCCGCATTACTGAAGACGCCGCACCGATCCGCCTGTCGATCTCACGATCCACTCTTCCCCCACTCGTGAACAAGACTCCTAGGTACTTGAACTCCTCCACTTGGGGCAGGGTCTCCTCCCCAACCCGGAGATGGCACTCCACCCTTTTCCGGGCGAGAACCATGGACTCGGACTTGGAGGTGCTGATTCTCATTCCGGTCGCTTCACACTCGGCTGCGAACCGATCCAGTGAGAGCTGAAGATCCCGGCCAGATGAAGCCATCAGGACTACATCATCTGCAAAAAGCAGAGACCTAATCCCGTGGCCACCAAACCGGAACCCCTCAACGCCTTGACTGCGCCTAGAAATTCTGTCCATAAAAGTTATGAACAGAATCGGTGACAAAGGACAGCCTTGGCGGAGTCCAACCTTCACTGGAAACGTGTCCGACTTACTGCCAGCAATGCGGACCAAGCTCTGACACTGATCATACAGGGAGCGGACTGCCACAATAATACATTCCGATACCCCATACTCTCTGAGCACTCCCCACAGGACTTCCCGAGGGACACGGTCGAATGCCTTCTCCAAGTCCACAAAGCACATGTAGACTGGTTGGGCAAACTCCCATGCACCCTCAAGAACCCTGCCGAGAGTATAGAGCTGGTCCACAGTTCCACGACCAGGACGAAAACCACACTGTCCCTCCTGAATCCGAGGTTCGACTATCCGGCGAAGCCTCCTCTCCAGTACACCTGAATAAACCTTACCGGGAAGGCTGAGGAGTGTGATCCCACGATAGTTGGAACACACCCTCCGGTCCCCCTTCTTAAAGAGAGGGACCACCACCCCGGTCTGCCAATCCAGAGGTACCGCCCCCGATGTCCACGCGATGCTGCAGAGTCTTGTCAACCAAGACAGCCCCACAGCATCCAGAGCCTTAAGGAACTCCGGGCGGATCTCATCCACCCCCGGGGCCTTGCCGCCGAGGAGCTTTTTAACTACCTCAGCAACCTCAGCCCCAGAAATAGGAGAGTCCACTACAGATTCCCCAGGCACCGCTTCCTCAAAGAAAGACGTGTTGGTGGGATTGAGGAGGTCTTCGAAGTATTCCCTCCACCGATCCACAACATCCGCAGTCGAAGTCAGCAGAACACCATCCGCACCATACACGGTGTTGATAGTGCACTGCTTCCCCTTCCTGAGGCGCCGTATGGTGGTCCAGAATCGCTTCGAAGCCGTCCGGAAGTCGTTTTCCATGGCTTCCCCGAACTCTTCCCATGTCCGAGTTTTTGCCTCCGCGACCGCTAAAGCTGCACACCGCTTGGCCCGTCGGTACCCGTCCACTGCCTCCGGAGTCCTATGAGCCAAAAGAACCCGATAGGACTCCTTCTTCAGCTTGACGGCATCCCTCACTGCTGGTGTCCACCAACGGGTTCTGGGATTACCGCCACGACAGGCACCAACAACCTTGCGGCCACAGCTCCAATCAGCCGCCTCGACAATAGAGGTTCGGAACATGGTCCACTCGGACTCAATGTCCCGCACCTCCCTCGTGACATGTTCAAAGTTCTCCCGGAGGTGTGAATTGAAACTCTCTCTGACAGGAGACTCTGCCAGACGTTCCCAGCAGACCCTCACAATGCGCTTGGGCCTGCCAGGTCTGTCCGGCATCCTCCCCCACCATCGCAGCCAACTCACCACCAGGTGGTGATCGGTAGAAAGCTCCGCCCCTCTCTTCACCCGAGTGTCCAAAACATAAGGCCGCAAATCCGATGACACAACTACAAAGTCGATCATGGAACTGCGGCCTAGGGTGTCCTGGTGCCAAGTGCACATATGGACACCCTTATGTTTGAACATGGTGTTTGTTATCGACAAACTGTGACGAGCACAAAAGTCCAATAACAAAACACCACTCGGGTTTAGATCCGGGCGACCATTCTTCCCAATCACGCCTCTCCAGGTTTCACTGTCGTTGCCAACATGAGCGTTGAAGTCTCCCAGTAGGACAAGGGAATCACCCGGAGGAGCACTTTCCAGTACTCCCTCGAGTGTACCCAAAAAGGGTGGGTATTCTGAACTGCTGTTTGGTGCGTAAGCACAAACAACAGTCAGGACCCGTCCCCCCACCCGAAGGCGAAGGGAAGCTACCCTCTCGTCCACTGGGTTGAACTCAAACGTACAGGCTTTGAGCCGGGGGGCAACCAGAATTGCCACCCCAGCCCGTCGCCTCTCACTGCCGGCAACGCCAGAGTGGAAGAGGGTCCAGTCCCTCTCGAGAGAACTGGTTCCAGAGCCCTTGCTGTGCGTCGAGGTGAGTCCGACTATATCCAGCCGGAACTTCTCTACCTCGCGCACTAGCTCAGGCTCCTTCCCCCCCAGTGAGGTGACGTTCCACGTCCCAAGAGCTAGCTTCTGTAGCCGAGGATCGGACCGCCAAGTGCCCTGCCTTCGGCTGCCGCCCAGCTCACAATGCACCCGACCTCTATGGCCCCTCCTATGAGTGGTGAGCCCATTGGAGGGATGACCCACGTTGCCTCTTCGGGCTGTGCCCGGCCGGGCCCCATGGGAACAGGCCCGACCACCAGGCGCTCGCCAGCGTGCCCCAACTCCGGGCCTGGCTCCAGAGCGGGGCCCCGGTGACCCACGTCCGGGCGAGGGAAATCTGGGTTCATTTCGTTGTAATTCCATAGAAGTCTTTGAGCTGCTCTTTGTCTGATCACTCACCTAGGACCTGTTTGTCTTGGGAGACCCTACCAGGGGGCATGAAAACCCCCAGACAACATAGCTCCTAGGATCATTGGGACACGCAAACTCCTCTACCACGGTAAGGTAGCAGCTCAGAGAGGAGTACTCGAAACATATGCTTTTTTAAATCTTGCAAATGCAAAAAGTAGTTTTTTACTCAATATGACTATAATGTTCTTAGAATCCTGAGATAATGCAAAAAAAGCAATAAAAATGTATTCAAACATAACTTCTAAACAACACATGCAAAATGGCTAATAATGCCTAGAGATATGTATTTTTGTTAGTAGTACTAGAAAAATGATCTTTTGTAAGGTTTCTAAAGACACATGTTAGTTTATATTATTCAATATAACAGTGTGACTGTCAACCTAAATATGAAAGGTTTATAATCATAACTCCAAAACCAAACATGAACTTTGTCTAAAAAAGCCTGTAATATTGAATTTATGTGAGTTTGACCTGAATCAGGTATTTTGGAAAGGTTCAAAAATACAAAAATCAGGTTTTACTGGCCTCATATTGGTCAAACTCAAAATGTCAGTTTATGAAACATAACCCCAAAAATACACATGCAATATGTCTAATAATGCCTGAAGAAATGCATCTTTGAGAGTTTTCCTGAAAAAAAACAACATTTGGTACCGTTTGCAAAAACAAAAAGTAAAGTTTTACTCAATTTGACAGTAATGTACTTAGAATCCTGAGATAATGCGAATAAAGCAATAAAAATGTATTCCAACATAATTCCTAATCCAAACGTGCAAAGTGTCTAAAAATGCCTATGATATTGAATACATGTGAGTTTTACTAGATACAGTTGTTTTTCTATGGTTTGCAAATACAAAAATGAGGTATTACTCAATATGACTGTATACTGTAACACTCAATAGGACAGTTATTTAAACATAACTCCTACACCACACATGGAAAATGGCTAATAATGCCTGAAATAATGCATCTTTGGGAGTTTTACTGGAAACATATGCTTTTTTAAATCTTGCAAATGCAAAAAGTAGTTTTTTACTCAATATGACTATAATTTTCTTAGAATCCTGAGATAATGCGAAAAAAGCAATAAAAATGTATTCAAACATAAGTTCTAAACAACACATGCAAAATGGCTAATAATGCCTAGAGATATGTATTTTTGTTAGTAGTACTAGAAAAATGATCTTTTGTAAGGTTTCTAAAGACACAAGTTAGCTTTTTTATTCAATATAACAGTGTGACTGTCAACCTAAATATGAAAGGTTTATAATCATAACTCCAAAACCAAACATGAACTTTGTCTAAAAAAGCCTGTAATATTGAATTTATGTGAGTTTGACCTGAATCAGGTATTTTGGAAAGGTTCAAAAATACAAAAATCAGGTTTTACTGGCCTCATATTGGTCAAACTCAAAATGTCAGTTTATGAAACATAACTCCAAAAATACACATGCAATATGTCTAATAATGCCTGAAGAAATGCATCTTTGAGAGTTTTCCTGAAAAAAAAACATTTGGTACCGTTTGCAAAAACAAAAAGTAATGTTTTACTCAATTTGACAGTAATGTACTTAGAATCCTGAGATAATGCGAATAAAGCAATAAAAATGTATTCCAACATAATTCCTAATCCAAACGTGCAAAGTGTCTAAAAATGCCTGTGATATTGAATACATGTGAGTTTTACTAGATACAGTTGTTTTTCTATGGTTTGCAAATACAAAAATGAGGTATTACTCAATATGACTGTATACTGTAACACTCAATATGACAGTTATTTAAACATAACTCCTACACCACACATGGAAAATGGCTAATAATGCCTGAAATAATGCATCTTTGGGAGTTTTACTGGAAACATATGCTTTTTTAAATCTTGCAAATGCAAAAAGTAGTTTTTTTACTCAATATGACTATAATGTTCTTAGAATCCTGAGATAATGCGAAAAAAGCAATAAAAATGTATTCAAACATAACTTCTAAACAACACATGCAAAATGGCTAATAATGCCTAGAGATATGTATTTTTGTTAGTAGTACTAGAAAAATGATCTTTTGTAAGGTTTCTAAAGACACAAGTTAGCTTTTTTATTCAATATAACAGTGTGACTGTCAACCTAAATATGAAAGGTTTATAATCATAACTCCAAAACCAAATATGAACTTTGTCTAAAAAAGCCTGTAATATTGATTTTATGTGAGTTTGACCTGAATCAGGTATTTTGGAAAGGTTCAAAAATACAAAAATCAGGTTTTACTGGCCTCATATTGGTCAAACTCAAAATGTCAGTTTATGAAACATAACTCCAAAAATACACATGCAATATGTCTAATAATGCCTGAAGAAATGCATCTTTGAGAGTTTTCCTGAAAAAAAAAAAAACATTTGGTACCGTTTGCAAAAACAAAAAGTAATGTTTTACTCAATTTGACAGTAATGTACTTAGAATCCTGAGATAATGCGAATAAAGCAATAAAAATGTATTCCAACATAATTCCTAATCCAAACGTGCAAAGTGTCTAAAAATGCCTGTGATATTGAATACATGTGAGTTTTACTAGATACAGTTGTTTTTCTATGGTTTGCAAATACAAAAATGAGGTATTACTCAATATGACTGTATACTGTAACACTCAATATGACAGTTATTTAAACATAACTCCTACACCACACATGGAAAATGGCTAATAATGCCTGAAATAATGCATCTTTGGGAGTTTTACTGGAAACATATGCTTTTTTAAATCTTGCAAATGCAAAAAGTAGTTTTTTTACTCAATATGACTATAATGTTCTTAGAATCCTGAGATAATGCGAAAAAAGCAATAAAAATGTATTCAAACATAACTTCTAAACAACACATGCAAAATGGCTAATAATGCCTAGAGATATGTATTTTTGTTAGTAGTACTAGAAAAATGATCTTTTGTAAGGTTTCTAAAGACACAAGTTAGCTTTTTTATTCAATATAACAGTGTGACTGTCAACCTAAATATGAAAGGTTTATAATCATAACTCCAAAACCAAATATGAACTTTGTCTAAAAAAGCCTGTAATATTGATTTTATGTGAGTTTGACCTGAATCAGGTATTTTGGAAAGGTTCAAAAATACAAAAATCAGGTTTTACTGGCCTCATATTGGTCAAACTCAAAATGTCAGTTTATGAAACATAACTCCAAAAATACACATGCAATATGTCTAATAATGCCTGAAGAAATGCATCTTTGAGAGTTTTCCTGAAAAAAAAAAAACATTTGGTACCGTTTGCAAAAACAAAAAGTAATGTTTTACTCAATTTGACAGTAATGTACTTAGAATCCTGAGATAATGCGAATAAAGCAATAAAAATGTATTCCAACATAATTCCTAATCCAAACGTGCAAAGTGTCTAAAAATGCCTGTGATATTGAATACATGTGAGTTTTACTAGATACAGTTGTTTTTCTATGGTTTGCAAATACAAAAATGAGGTATTACTCAATATGACTGTATACTGTAACACTCAATATGACAGTTATTTAAACATAACTCCTACACCACACATGGAAAATGGCTAATAATGCCTGAAATAATGCCTCTTTGGGAGTTTTACTCGAAACATATACTTGTTTAAATCTTGCAAATGCAAAAAGTAGTTTTTTACTCAATATGACTATAATGTTCTTAGAATCCTGAGATAATGCGAAAAAAGCAATAAAAATGTATTCAAACATAACTTCTAAACAACACATGCAAAATGGCTAATAATGCCTAGAGATATGTATTTTTGTTAGTAGTACTAGAAAAATGATCTTTTGTAAGGTTTCTAAAGACACAAGTTAGTTTTTTTATTCAATATAACAGTGTGACTGTCAACCTAAATATGAAAGGTTTATAATCATAACTCCAAAACCAAACATGAACTTTGTCTAAAAAAGCCTGTAATATTGAATTTATGTGAGTTTGACCTGAATCAGGTATTTTGGAAAGGTTCAAAAATACAAAAATCAGGTTTTACTGGCCTCATATTGGTCAAACTCAAAATGTCAGTTTATGAAACATAACTCCAAAAATACACATGCAATATGTCTAATAATGCCTGAAGAAATGCACCTTTGAGAGTTTTCCTGAAAAAAACAAACATTTGGTACCGTTTGCAAAAACAAAAAGTAATGTTTTACTAAATTTGACAGTAATGTACTTAGAATCCTGAGATAATGCGAATAAAGCAATAAAAATGTATTCCAACATAATTCCTAATCCAAACGTGCAAAGTGTCTAAAAATGCCTGTGATATTGAATACATGTGAGTTTTACTAGATACAGTTGTTTTTCTATGGTTTGCAAATACAAAAATGAGGTATTACTCAATATGACTGTATACTGTAACACTCAATATGACAGTTATTTAAATATAACTCCTACACCACACATGGAAAATGGCTAATAATGCCTGAAATAATGCCTCTTTGGGAGTTTTACTCGAAACATATGCTTGTTTAAATCTTGCAAATGCAAAAAGTAGTTTTTTACTCAATATGACTATAATGTTCTTAGAATCCTGAGATAATGCGAAAAAAGCAATAAAAATGTATTCAAACATAACTTCTAAACAACACATGCAAAATGGCTAATAATGCCTAGAGATATGTATTTTTGTTAGTAGTACTAGAAAAATGATCTTTTGTAAGGTTTCTAAAGACACAAGTTAGTTTTTTTATTCAATATAACAGTGTGACTGTCAACCTAAATATGAAAGGTTTATAATCATAACTCCAAAACCAAACATGAACTTTGTCTAAAAAAGCCTGTAATATTGAATTTATGTGAGTTTGACCTGAATCAGGTATTTTGGAAAGGTTCAAAAATACAAAAATCAGGTTTTACTGGCCTCATATTGGTCAAACTCAAAATGTCAGTTTATGAAACATAACTCCAAAAATACACATGCAATATGTCTAATAATGCCTGAAGAAATGCACCTTTGAGAGTTTTCCTGAAAAAAACAAACATTTGGTACCGTTTGCAAAAACAAAAAGTAATGTTTTACTAAATTTGACAGTAATGTACTTAGAATCCTGAGATAATGCGAATAAAGCAATAAAAATGTATTCCAACATAATTCCTCATCCAAACGTGCAAAGTGTCTAAAAAGGCCTGTGATATTGAATACATGTGAGTTTTACTAGATACAGTTGTTTTTCTATGGTTTGCAAATACAAAAATGAGGTATTACTCAATATGACTGTATACTGTAACACTCAATATGACAGTTATTTAAACATAACTGCTACACCACACATGGAAAATGGCTAATAATGCCTGAAATAATGCATCTTTGGGAGTTTTACTGGAAACATATGCTTTTTTAAATCTTGCAAATGCAAAAAGTAGTTTTTTACTCAATATGACTATAATGTTCTTAGAATCCTGAGATAATGCGAAAAAAGCAATAAAAATGTATTCAAACATAACTTCTAAACAACACATGCAAAATGGCTAATAATGCCTAGAGATATGTATTTTTGTTAGTAGTACTAGAAAAAGGATCTTTTGTAAGGTTTCTAAAGACACAAGTTTGTTTTTTTATTCAATATAACAGTGTGACTGTCAACCTAAATATGAAAGGTTTATAATCATAACTCCAAAACCAAACATGAAATTTGTCTTAAAAAGCCTGTAATATTGAATTTATGTGAGTTTGACCTGAATCAGGTATTTTGGAAAGGTTCAAAAATACAAAAATCAGGTTTTACTGGCCTCATATTGGTCAAACTCAAAATGTCAGTTTATGAAACATAACTCCAAAAATACACATGCAATATGTCTAATAATGCCTGAAGAAATGTATCTTTGAGAGTTTTCTGAAAAAAAAAAACATTTGATACCGTTTGCAAAAACAAAAAGTAATGTTTTACTCAATTTGACAGTAATGTACTTAGAATCCTGAGATAATGCGAATAAAGCAATAAAAATGTATTCCAACATAATTCCTAATCCAAACGTGCAAAGAGTCTAAAAATGCCTGTGATATTGAATACATGTGAGTTTTACTAGATACAGTTGTTTTTCTATGGTTTGCAAATACAAAAATGAGGTATTACTCAATATGACTGTATACTGTAACACTCAATATGACAGTTATTTAAACATAACTCCTACACCACACATGGAAAATGGCTAATAATGCCTGAAATAATGCATCTTTGGGAGTTTTACTGGAAACATATGCTTTTTTAAATCTTGCAAATGCAAAAAGTAGTTTTTTACTCAATATGACTATAATGTTCTTAGAATCCTGAGATAATGCGAAAAAAGCAATAAAAATGTATTCAAACATAACTTCTAAACAACACATGCAAAATGGCTAATAATGCCTAGAGATATGTATTTTTGTTAGTAGTACTAGAAAAATGATCTTTTGTAAGGTTTCTAAAGACTAAAGTTAGCTTTTTTATTCAATATAACAGTGTGACTGTCAACCTAAATATGAAAGGTTTATAATCATAACTCCAAAACCAAACATGAACTTTGTCTAAAAAAGCCTGTAATATTGAATTTATGTGAGTTTGACCTGAATCAGGTATTTTGGAAAGGTTCAAAAATACAAAAATCAGGTTTTACTGGCCTCATATTGGTCAAACTCAAAATGTCAGTTTATGAAACATAACTCCAAAAATACACATGCAATATGTCTAATACTGCCTGAAGAAATGCATCTTTGAGAGTTTTCCTGAAAAAAAACCCATTTGATACCGTTTGCAAAAACAAAAAGTAATGTTTTACTCAATTTGACAGTAATGTACTTAGAATCCTGAGATAATTCGAATAAAGCAATAAAAATGTATTCCAACATAATTCCTAATCCAAACGTGCAAAGTGTCTAAAAATGCCTGTGATATTGAATACATGTGAGTTTTACTAGATGCAGTTGTTTTTCTATGGTTTGCAAATACAAAAATGAGGTATTACTCAATATGACTGTATACTGTAACACTCAATATGACAGTTATTTAAACATAACTCCTACACCACACATGGAAAATGGCTAATAATGCCTGAAATAATGCATCTTTGGGAGTTTTACTGGAAACATATGCTTTTTTAAATCTTGCAAATGCAAAAAGTAGTTTTTTTACTCAATATGACTATAATGTTCTTAGAATCCTGAGATAATGCGAAAAAAGCAATAAAAATGTATTCAAACATAACTTCTAAACAACACATGCAAAATGGCTAATAATGCCTAGAGATATGTATTTTTGTTAGTAGTACTAGAAAAATGATCTTTTGTAAGGTTTCTAAAGACACAAGTTAGCTTTTTTATTCAATATAACAGTGTGACTGTCAACCTAAATATGAAAGGTTTATAATCATAACTCCAAAACCAAACATGAACTTTGTCTAAAAAAGCCTGTAATATTGAATTTATGTGAGTTTGACCTGAATCAGGTATTTTGGAAAGGTTCAAAAATACAAAAATCAGGTTTTACTGGCCTCATATTGGTCAAACTCAAAATGTCAGTTTATGAAACATAACTCCAAAAATACACATGCAATATGTCTAATAATGCCTGAAGAAATGCATCTTTGAGAGTTTTCCTGAAAAAAACAAACATTTGGTACCGTTTGCAAAAACAAAAAGTAATGTTTTACTAAATTTGACAGTAATGTACTTAGAATCCTGAGATAATGCGAATAAAGCAATAAAAATGTATTCCAACATAATTCCTCATCCAAACGTGCAAAGTGTCTAAAAAGGCCTGTGATATTGAATACATGTGAGTTTTACTAGATACAGTTGTTTTTCTATGGTTTGCAAATACAAAAATGAGGTATTACTCAATATGACTGTATACTGTAACACTCAATATGACAGTTATTTAAACATAACTGCTACACCACACATGGAAAATGGCTAATAATGCCTGAAATAATGCATCTTTGGGAGTTTTACTCGAAACATCCATCCATCCATCCATCCATCATCTTCCGCTTATCCGAGGTCGGGTCGCGGGGGCAGCAGCCTAAGCAGGGAAGCCCAGACTTCCCTATCTCTAGCCACTTCGTCTAGCTCTTCCCGGGGGATCCCGAGGCGTTCCCAGGCCAGCCGGGAGACATAGTCTTTCCAACGTGTCCTGGGTCTTCCCCGTGGCCTCCTACCAGCTGGACGTGCCCTAAACACATCCCTAGGGAGGCGTTCGGGTGGCATCCTGACCAGATGCCCGAACCACCTCATCTGGCTCCTCTCGATGTGGAGGAGCAGCGGCTTTACGTTGAGCTCCTCCCGGATGGCAGAGCTTCTCACCCTATCTCTAAGGGAGAGCCCCGCCGCCCGGCGGAGGAAACTCATTTCGGCCGCTTGTACCCGTGATCTTATCCTTTCGGTCACGACCCAAAGCTCATGACCATAGGTGAGGATGGGAACGTAGATCGACCGGTAAATTGAGAGCTTTGCCTTCCGGCTCAGCTCCTTCTTCACCACAACGGATCGATACAACGTCCGCATTACTGAAGACGCCGCACCGATCCGCCTGTCGATCTCACGATCCACTCTTCCCCCACTCGTGAACAAGACTCCTAGGTACTTGAACTCCTCCACTTGGGGCAGGGTCTCCTCCCCAACCCGGAGATGGCACTCCACCCTTTTCCGGGCGAGAACCATGGACTCGGACTTGGAGGTGCTGATTCTCATTCCGGTCGCTTCACACTCGGCTGCGAACCGATCCAGTGAGAGCTGAAGATCCCGGCCAGATGAAGCCATCAGGACTACATCATCTGCAAAAAGCAGAGACCTAATCCCGTGGCCACCAAACCGGAACCCCTCAACGCCTTGACTGCGCCTAGAAATTCTGTCCATAAAAGTTATGAACAGAATCGGTGACAAAGGACAGCCTTGGCGGAGTCCAACCTTCACTGGAAACGTGTCCGACTTACTGCCAGCAATGCGGACCAAGCTCTGACACTGATCATACAGGGAGCGGACTGCCACAATAATACATTCCGATACCCCATACTCTCTGAGCACTCCCCACAGGACTTCCCGAGGGACACGGTCGAATGCCTTCTCCAAGTCCACAAAGCACATGTAGACTGGTTGGGCAAACTCCCATGCACCCTCAAGAACCCTGCCGAGAGTATAGAGCTGGTCCACAGTTCCACGACCAGGACGAAAACCACACTGTTCCTCCTGAATCCGAGGTTCGACTATCCGGCGAAGCCTCCTCTCCAGTACACCTGAATAAACCTTACCGGGAAGGCTGAGGAGTGTGATCCCACGATAGTTGGAACACACCCTCCGGTCCCCCTTCTTAAAGAGAGGGACCACCACCCCGGTCTGCCAATCCAGAGGTACCGCCCCCGATGTCCACGCGATGCTGCAGAGTCTTGTCAACCAAGACAGCCCCACAGCATCCAGAGCCTTAAGGAACTCCGGGCGGATCTCATCCACCCCCGGGGCCTTGCCGCCGAGGAGCTTTTTAACTACCTCAGCAACCTCAGCCCCAGAAATAGGAGAGTCCACTACAGATTCCCCAGGCACCGCTTCCTCAAAGAAAGACGTGTTGGTGGGATTGAGGAGGTCTTCGAAGTATTCCCTCCACCGATCCACAACATCCGCAGTCGAAGTCAGCAGAACACCATCCGCACCATACACGGTGTTGATAGTGCACTGCTTCCCCTTCCTGAGGCGCCGTATGGTGGTCCAGAATCGCTTCGAAGCCGTCCGGAAGTCGTTTTCCATGGCTTCCCCGAACTCTTCCCATGTCCGAGTTTTTGCCTCCGCGACCGCTAAAGCTGCACACCGCTTGGCCCGTCGGTACCCGTCCACTGCCTCCGGAGTCCTATGAGCCAAAAGAACCCGATAGGACTCCTTCTTCAGCTTGACGGCATCCCTCACTGCTGGTGTCCACCAACGGGTTCTGGGATTACCGCCACGACAGGCACCAACAACCTTGCGGCCACAGCTCCAATCAGCCGCCTCGACAATAGAGGTTCGGAACATGGTCCACTCGGACTCAATGTCCCGCACCTCCCTCGTGACATGTTCAAAGTTCTCCCGGAGGTGTGAATTGAAACTCTCTCTGACAGGAGACTCTGCCAGACGTTCCCAGCAGACCCTCACAATGCGCTTGGGCCTGCCAGGTCTGTCCGGCATCCTCCCCCACCATCGCAGCCAACTCACCACCAGGTGGTGATCGGTAGAAAGCTCCGCCCCTCTCTTCACCCGAGTGTCCAAAACATAAGGCCGCAAATCCGATGACACAACTACAAAGTCGATCATGGAACTGCGGCCTAGGGTGTCCTGGTGCCAAGTGCACATATGGACACCCTTATGTTTGAACATGGTGTTTGTTATCGACAAACTGTGACGAGCACAAAAGTCCAATAACAAAACACCACTCGGGTTTAGATCCGGGCGACCATTCTTCCCAATCACGCCTCTCCAGGTTTCACTGTCGTTGCCAACATGAGCGTTGAAGTCTCCCAGTAGGACAAGGGAATCACCCGGAGGAGCACTTTCCAGTACTCCCTCGAGTGTACCCAAAAAGGGTGGGTATTCTGAACTGCTGTTTGGTGCGTAAGCACAAACAACAGTCAGGACCCGTCCCCCCACCCGAAGGCGAAGGGAAGCTACCCTCTCGTCCACTGGGTTGAACTCAAACGTACAGGCTTTGAGCCGGGGGGCAACCAGAATTGCCACCCCAGCCCGTCGCCTCTCACTGCCGGCAACGCCAGAGTGGAAGAGGGTCCAGTCCCTCTCGAGAGAACTGGTTCCAGAGCCCTTGCTGTGCGTCGAGGTGAGTCCGACTATATCCAGCCGGAACTTCTCTACCTCGCGCACTAGCTCAGGCTCCTTCCCCCCCAGTGAGGTGACGTTCCACGTCCCAAGAGCTAGCTTCTGTAGCCGAGGATCGGACCGCCAAGTGCCCTGCCTTCGGCTGCCGCCCAGCTCACAATGCACCCGACCTCTATGGCCCCTCCTATGAGTGGTGAGCCCATTGGAGGGATGACCCACGTTGCCTCTTCGGGCTGTGCCCGGCCGGGCCCCATGGGAACAGGCCCGACCACCAGGCGCTCGCCAGCGTGCCCCAACTCCGGGCCTGGCTCCAGAGCGGGGCCCCGGTGACCCACGTCCGGGCGAGGGAAATCTGGGTTCATTTCGTTGTAATTCCATAGAAGTCTTTGAGCTGCTCTTTGTCTGATCACTCACCTAGGACCTGTTTGTCTTGGGAGACCCTACCAGGGGGCATGAAAACCCCCAGACAACATAGCTCCTAGGATCATTGGGACACGCAAACTCCTCTACCACGGTAAGGTAGCAGCTCAGAGAGGAGTACTCGAAACATATGCTTTTTTAAATCTTGCAAATGCAAAAAGTAGTTTTTTACTCAATATGACTATAATGTTCTTAGAATCCTGAGATAATGCAAAAAAAGCAATAAAAATGTATTCAAACATAACTTCTAAACAACACATGCAAAATGGCTAATAATGCCTAGAGATATGTATTTTTGTTAGTAGTACTAGAAAAATGATCTTTTGTAAGGTTTCTAAAGACACATGTTAGTTTATATTATTCAATATAACAGTGTGACTGTCAACCTAAATATGAAAGGTTTATAATCATAACTCCAAAACCAAACATGAACTTTGTCTAAAAAAGCCTGTAATATTGAATTTATGTGAGTTTGACCTGAATCAGGTATTTTGGAAAGGTTCAAAAATACAAAAATCAGGTTTTACTGGCCTCATATTGGTCAAACTCAAAATGTCAGTTTATGAAACATAACCCCAAAAATACACATGCAATATGTCTAATAATGCCTGAAGAAATGCATCTTTGAGAGTTTTCCTGAAAAAAAAAACATTTGGTACCGTTTGCAAAAACAAAAAGTAAAGTTTTACTCAATTTGACAGTAATGTACTTAGAATCCTGAGATAATGCGAATAAAGCAATAAAAATGTATTCCAACATAATTCCTAATCCAAACGTGCAAAGTGTCTAAAAATGCCTATGATATTGAATACATGTGAGTTTTACTAGATACAGTTGTTTTTCTATGGTTTGCAAATACAAAAATGAGGTATTACTCAATATGACTGTATACTGTAACACTCAATAGGACAGTTATTTAAACATAACTCCTACACCACACATGGAAAATGGCTAATAATGCCTGAAATAATGCATCTTTGGGAGTTTTACTGGAAACATATGCTTTTTTAAATCTTGCAAATGCAAAAAGTAGTTTTTTACTCAATATGACTATAATTTTCTTAGAATCCTGAGATAATGCGAAAAAAGCAATAAAAATGTATTCAAACATAAGTTCTAAACAACACATGCAAAATGGCTAATAATGCCTAGAGATATGTATTTTTGTTAGTAGTACAAGAAAAATGATCTTTTGTAAGGTTTCTAAAGACACAAGTTAGCTTTTTTATTCAATATAACAGTGTGACTGTCAACCTAAATATGAAAGGTTTATAATCATAACTCCAAAACCAAACATGAACTTTGTCTAAAAAAGCCTGTAATATTGAATTTATGTGAGTTTGACCTGAATCAGGTATTTTGGAAAGGTTCAAAAATACAAAAATCAGGTTTTACTGGCCTCATATTGGTCAAACTCAAAATGTCAGTTTATGAAACATAACTCCAAAAATACACATGCAATATGTCTAATAATGCCTGAAGAAATGCATCTTTGAGAGTTTTCCTGAAAAAAAAACATTTGGTACCGTTTGCAAAAACAAAAAGTAATGTTTTACTCAATTTGACAGTAATGTACTTAGAATCCTGAGATAATGCGAATAAAGCAATAAAAATGTATTCCAACATAATTCCTAATCCAAACGTGCAAAGTGTCTAAAAATGCCTGTGATATTGAATACATGTGAGTTTTACTAGATACAGTTGTTTTTCTATGGTTTGCAAATACAAAAATGAGGTATTACTCAATATGACTGTATACTGTAACACTCAATATGACAGTTATTTAAACATAACTCCTACACCACACATGGAAAATGGCTAATAATGCCTGAAATAATGCATCTTTGGGAGTTTTACTGGAAACATATGCTTTTTTAAATCTTGCAAATGCAAAAAGTAGTTTTTTTACTCAATATGACTATAATGTTCTTAGAATCCTGAGATAATGCGAAAAAAGCAATAAAAATGTATTCAAACATAACTTCTAAACAACACATGCAAAATGGCTAATAATGCCTAGAGATATGTATTTTTGTTAGTAGTACTAGAAAAATGATCTTTTGTAAGGTTTCTAAAGACACAAGTTAGCTTTTTTATTCAATATAACAGTGTGACTGTCAACCTAAATATGAAAGGTTTATAATCATAACTCCAAAACCAAATATGAACTTTGTCTAAAAAAGCCTGTAATATTGATTTTATGTGAGTTTGACCTGAATCAGGTATTTTGGAAAGGTTCAAAAATACAAAAATCAGGTTTTACTGGCCTCATATTGGTCAAACTCAAAATGTCAGTTTATGAAACATAACTCCAAAAATACACATGCAATATGTCTAATAATGCCTGAAGAAATGCATCTTTGAGAGTTTTCCTGAAAAAAAAAAAAACATTTGGTACCGTTTGCAAAAACAAAAAGTAATGTTTTACTCAATTTGACAGTAATGTACTTAGAATCCTGAGATAATGCGAATAAAGCAATAAAAATGTATTCCAACATAATTCCTAATCCAAACGTGCAAAGTGTCTAAAAATGCCTGTGATATTGAATACATGTGAGTTTTACTAGATACAGTTGTTTTTCTATGGTTTGCAAATACAAAAATGAGGTATTACTCAATATGACTGTATACTGTAACACTCAATATGACAGTTATTTAAACATAACTCCTACACCACACATGGAAAATGGCTAATAATGCCTGAAATAATGCATCTTTGGGAGTTTTACTGGAAACATATGCTTTTTTAAATCTTGCAAATGCAAAAAGTAGTTTTTTTACTCAATATGACTATAATGTTCTTAGAATCCTGAGATAATGCGAAAAAAGCAATAAAAATGTATTCAAACATAACTTCTAAACAACACATGCAAAATGGCTAATAATGCCTAGAGATATGTATTTTTGTTAGTAGTACTAGAAAAATGATCTTTTGTAAGGTTTCTAAAGACACAAGTTAGCTTTTTTATTCAATATAACAGTGTGACTGTCAACCTAAATATGAAAGGTTTATAATCATAACTCCAAAACCAAATATGAACTTTGTCTGAAAAAGCCTGTAATATTGATTTTATGTGAGTTTGACCTGAATCAGGTATTTTGGAAAGGTTCAAAAATACAAAAATCAGGTTTTACTGGCCTCATATTGGTCAAACTCAAAATGTCAGTTTATGAAACATAACTCCAAAAATACACATGCAATATGTCTAATAATGCCTGAAGAAATGCATCTTTGAGAGTTTTCCTGAAAAAAAAAAAACATTTGGTACCGTTTGCAAAAACAAAAAGTAATGTTTTACTCAATTTGACAGTAATGTACTTAGAATCCTGAGATAATGCGAATAAAGCAATAAAAATGTATTCCAACATAATTCCTAATCCAAACGTGCAAAGTGTCTAAAAATGCCTGTGATATTGAATACATGTGAGTTTTACTAGATACAGTTGTTTTTCTATGGTTTGCAAATACAAAAATGAGGTATTACTCAATATGACTGTATACTGTAACACTCAATATGACAGTTATTTAAACATAACTCCTACACCACACATGGAAAATGGCTAATAATGCCTGAAATAATGCCTCTTTGGGAGTTTTACTCGAAACATATACTTGTTTAAATCTTGCAAATGCAAAAAGTAGTTTTTTACTCAATATGACTATAATGTTCTTAGAATCCTGAGATAATGCGAAAAAAGCAATAAAAATGTATTCAAACATAACTTCTAAACAACACATGCAAAATGGCTAATAATGCCTAGAGATATGTATTTTTGTTAGTAGTACTAGAAAAATGATCTTTTGTAAGGTTTCTAAAGACACAAGTTAGTTTTTTTATTCAATATAACAGTGTGACTGTCAACCTAAATATGAAAGGTTTATAATCATAACTCCAAAACCAAACATGAACTTTGTCTAAAAAAGCCTGTAATATTGAATTTATGTGAGTTTGACCTGAATCAGGTATTTTGGAAAGGTTCAAAAATACAAAAATCAGGTTTTACTGGCCTCATATTGGTCAAACTCAAAATGTCAGTTTATGAAACATAACTCCAAAAATACACATGCAATATGTCTAATAATGCCTGAAGAAATGCACCTTTGAGAGTTTTCCTGAAAAAAACAAACATTTGGTACCGTTTGCAAAAACAAAAAGTAATGTTTTACTAAATTTGACAGTAATGTACTTAGAATCCTGAGATAATGCGAATAAAGCAATAAAAATGTATTCCAACATAATTCCTCATCCAAACGTGCAAAGTGTCTAAAAAGGCCTGTGATATTGAATACATGTGAGTTTTACTAGATACAGTTGTTTTTCTATGGTTTGCAAATACAAAAATGAGGTATTACTCAATATGACTGTATACTGTAACACTCAATATGACAGTTATTTAAACATAACTGCTACACCACACATGGAAAATGGCTAATAATGCCTGAAATAATGCATCTTTGGGAGTTTTACTGGAAACATATGCTTTTTTAAATCTTGCAAATGCAAAAAGTAGTTTTTTACTCAATATGACTATAATGTTCTTAGAATCCTGAGATAATGCGAAAAAAGCAATAAAAATGTATTCAAACATAACTTCTAAACAACACATGCAAAATGGCTAATAATGCCTAGAGATATGTATTTTTGTTAGTAGTACTAGAAAAAGGATCTTTTGTAAGGTTTCTAAAGACACAAGTTTGTTTTTTTATTCAATATAACAGTGTGACTGTCAACCTAAATATGAAAGGTTTATAATCATAACTCCAAAACCAAACATGAAATTTGTCTTAAAAAGCCTGTAATATTGAATTTATGTGAGTTTGACCTGAATCAGGTATTTTGGAAAGGTTCAAAAATACAAAAATCAGGTTTTACTGGCCTCATATTGGTCAAACTCAAAATGTCAGTTTATGAAACATAACTCCAAAAATACACATGCAATATGTCTAATAATGCCTGAAGAAATGCATCTTTGAGAGTTTTCCTGAAAAAAAAAAAACATTTGGTACCGTTTGCAAAAACAAAAAGTAATGTTTTACTCAATTTGACAGTAATGTACTTAGAATCCTGAGATAATGCGAATAAAGCAATAAAAATGTATTCCAACATAATTCCTAATCCAAACGTGCAAAGTGTCTAAAAATGCATGTGATATTGAATACATGTGAGTTTTACTAGATACAGTTGTTTTTCTATGGTTTGCAAATACAAAAATGAGGTATTACTCAATATGACTGTATACTGTAACACTCAATATGACAGTTATTTAAACATAACTGCTACACCACACATGGAAAATGGCTAATAATGCCTGAAATAATGCATCTTTGGGAGTTTTACTGGAAACATATGCTTTTTTAAATCTTGCAAATGCAAAAAGTAGTTTTTTACTCAATATGACTATAATGTTCTTAGAATCCTGAGATAATGCGAAAAAAGCAATAAAAATGTATTCAAACATAACTTCTAAACAACACATGCAAAATGGCTAATAATGCCTAGAGATATGTATTTTTGTTAGTAGTACTAGAAAAATGATCTTTTGTAAGGTTTCTAAAGACTAAAGTTAGCTTTTTTATTCAATATAACAGTGTGACTGTCAACCTAAATATGAAAGGTTTATAATCATAACTCCAAAACCAAACATGAACTTTGTCTAAAAAAGCCTGTAATATTGAATTTATGTGAGTTTGACCTGAATCAGGTATTTTGGAAAGGTTCAAAAATACAAAAATCAGGTTTTACTGGCCTCATATTGGTCAAACTCAAAATGTCAGTTTATGAAACATAACTCCAAAAATACACATGCAATATGTCTAATACTGCCTGAAGAAATGCATCTTTGAGAGTTTTCCTGAAAAAAAACCCATTTGATACCGTTTGCAAAAACAAAAAGTAATGTTTTACTCAATTTGACAGTAATGTACTTAGAATCCTGAGATAATTCGAATAAAGCAATAAAAATGTATTCCAACATAATTCCTAATCCAAACGTGCAAAGTGTCTAAAAATGCCTGTGATATTGAATACATGTGAGTTTTACTAGATGCAGTTGTTTTTCTATGGTTTGCAAATACAAAAATGAGGTATTACTCAATATGACTGTATACTGTAACACTCAATATGACAGTTATTTAAACATAACTCCTACACCACACATGGAAAATGGCTAATAATGCCTGAAATAATGCATCTTTGGGAGTTTTACTGGAAACATATGCTTTTTTAAATCTTGCAAATGCAAAAAGTAGTTTTTTTACTCAATATGACTATAATGTTCTTAGAATCCTGAGATAATGCGAAAAAAGCAATAAAAATGTATTCAAACATAACTTCTAAACAACACATGCAAAATGGCTAATAATGCCTAGAGATATGTATTTTTGTTAGTAGTACTAGAAAAATGATCTTTTGTAAGGTTTCTAAAGACACAAGTTAGCTTTTTTATTCAATATAACAGTGTGACTGTCAACCTAAATATGAAAGGTTTATAATCATAACTCCAAAACCAAACATGAACTTTGTCTAAAAAAGCCTGTAATATTGAATTTATGTGAGTTTGACCTGAATCAGGTATTTTGGAAAGGTTCAAAAATACAAAAATCAGGTTTTACTGGCCTCATATTGGTCAAACTCAAAATGTCAGTTTATGAAACATAACTCCAAAAATACACATGCAATATGTCTAATAATGCCTGAAGAAATGCATCTTTGAGAGTTTTCCTGAAAAAAACAAACATTTGGTACCGTTTGCAAAAACAAAAAGTAATGTTTTACTAAATTTGACAGTAATGTACTTAGAATCCTGAGATAATGCGAATAAAGCAATAAAAATGTATTCCAACATAATTCCTCATCCAAACGTGCAAAGTGTCTAAAAAGGCCTGTGATATTGAATACATGTGAGTTTTACTAGATACAGTTGTTTTTCTATGGTTTGCAAATACAAAAATGAGGTATTACTCAATATGACTGTATACTGTAACACTCAATATGACAGTTATTTAAACATAACTGCTACACCACACATGGAAAATGGCTAATAATGCCTGAAATAATGCATCTTTGGGAGTTTTACTCGAAACATCCATCCATCCATCCATCCATCATCTTCCGCTTATCCGAGGTCGGGTCGCGGGGGCAGCAGCCTAAGCAGGGAAGCCCAGACTTCCCTATCTCTAGCCACTTCGTCTAGCTCTTCCCGGGGGATCCCGAGGCGTTCCCAGGCCAGCCGGGAGACATAGTCTTTCCAACGTGTCCTGGGTCTTCCCCGTGGCCTCCTACCAGCTGGACGTGCCCTAAACACATCCCTAGGGAGGCGTTCGGGTGGCATCCTGACCAGATGCCCGAACCACCTCATCTGGCTCCTCTCGATGTGGAGGAGCAGCGGCTTTACGTTGAGCTCCTCCCGGATGGCAGAGCTTCTCACCCTATCTCTAAGGGAGAGCCCCGCCGCCCGGCGGAGGAAACTCATTTCGGCCGCTTGTACCCGTGATCTTATCCTTTCGGTCACGACCCAAAGCTCATGACCATAGGTGAGGATGGGAACGTAGATCGACCGGTAAATTGAGAGCTTTGCCTTCCGGCTCAGCTCCTTCTTCACCACAACGGATCGATACAACGTCCGCATTACTGAAGACGCCGCACCGATCCGCCTGTCGATCTCACGATCCACTCTTCCCCCACTCGTGAACAAGACTCCTAGGTACTTGAACTCCTCCACTTGGGGCAGGGTCTCCTCCCCAACCCGGAGATGGCACTCCACCCTTTTCCGGGCGAGAACCATGGACTCGGACTTGGAGGTGCTGATTCTCATTCCGGTCGCTTCACACTCGGCTGCGAACCGATCCAGTGAGAGCTGAAGATCCCGGCCAGATGAAGCCATCAGGACTACATCATCTGCAAAAAGCAGAGACCTAATCCCGTGGCCACCAAACCGGAAGCCCTCAACGCCTTGACTGCGCCTAGAAATTCTGTCCATAAAAGTTATGAACAGAATCGGTGACAAAGGACAGCCTTGGCGGAGTCCAACCTTCACTGGAAACGTGTCCGACTTACTGCCAGCAATGCGGACCAAGCTCTGACACTGATCATACAGGGAGCGGACTGCCACAATAATACATTCCGATACCCCATACTCTCTGAGCACTCCCCACAGGACTTCCCGAGGGACACGGTCGAATGCCTTCTCCAAGTCCACAAAGCACATGTAGACTGGTTGGGCAAACTCCCATGCACCCTCAAGAACCCTGCCGAGAGTATAGAGCTGGTCCACAGTTCCACGACCAGGACGAAAACCACACTGTTCCTCCTGAATCCGAGGTTCGACTATCCGGCGAAGCCTCCTCTCCAGTACACCTGAATAAACCTTACCGGGAAGGCTGAGGAGTGTGATCCCACGATAGTTGGAACACACCCTCCGGTCCCCCTTCTTAAAGAGAGGGACCACCACCCCGGTCTGCCAATCCAGAGGTACCGCCCCCGATGTCCACGCGATGCTGCAGAGTCTTGTCAACCAAGACAGCCCCACAGCATCCAGAGCCTTAAGGAACTCCGGGCGGATCTCATCCACCCCCGGGGCCTTGCCGCCGAGGAGCTTTTTAACTACCTCAGCGACCTCAGCCCCAGAAATAGGAGAGTCCACTACAGATTCCCCAGGCACCGCTTCCTCAAAGAAAGACGTGTTGGTGGGATTGAGGAGGTCTTCGAAGTATTCCCTCCACCGATCCACAACATCCGCAGTCGAAGTCAGCAGAACACCATCCGCACCATACACGGTGTTGATAGTGCACTGCTTCCCCTTCCTGAGGCGCCGTATGGTGGTCCAGAATCGCTTCGAAGCCGTCCGGAAGTCGTTTTCCATGGCTTCCCCGAACTCTTCCCATGTCCGAGTTTTTGCCTCCGCGACCGCTAAAGCTGCACACCGCTTGGCCCGTCGGTACCCGTCCACTGCCTCCGGAGTCCTATGAGCCAAAAGAACCCGATAGGACTCCTTCTTCAGCTTGACGGCATCCCTCACTGCTGGTGTCCACCAACGGGTTCTGGGATTACCGCCACGACAGGCACCAACAACCTTGCGGCCACAGCTCCAATCAGCCGCCTCGACAATAGAGGTTCGGAACATGGTCCACTCGGACTCAATGTCCCGCACCTCCCTCGTGACATGTTCAAAGTTCTCCCGGAGGTGTGAATTGAAACTCTCTCTGACAGGAGACTCTGCCAGACGTTCCCAGCAGACCCTCACAATGCGCTTGGGCCTGCCAGGTCTGTCCGGCATCCTCCCCCACCATCGCAGCCAACTCACCACCAGGTGGTGATCGGTAGAAAGCTCCGCCCCTCTCTTCACCCGAGTGTCCAAAACATAAGGCCGCAAATCCGATGACACAACTACAAAGTCGATCATGGAACTGCGGCCTAGGGTGTCCTGGTGCCAAGTGCACATATGGACACCCTTATGTTTGAACATGGTGTTTGTTATCGACAAACTGTGACGAGCACAAAAGTCCAATAACAAAACACCACTCGGGTTTAGATCCGGGCGACCATTCTTCCCAATCACGCCTCTCCAGGTTTCACTGTCGTTGCCAACATGAGCGTTGAAGTCTCCCAGTAGGACAAGGGAATCACCCGGAGGAGCACTTTCCAGTACTCCCTCGAGTGTACCCAAAAAGGGTGGGTATTCTGAACTGCTGTTTGGTGCGTAAGCACAAACAACAGTCAGGACCCGTCCCCCCACCCGAAGGCGAAGGGAAGCTACCCTCTCGTCCACTGGGTTGAACTCAAACGTACAGGCTTTGAGCCGGGGGGCAACCAGAATTGCCACCCCAGCCCGTCGCCTCTCACTGCCGGCAACGCCAGAGTGGAAGAGGGTCCAGTCCCTCTCGAGAGAACTGGTTCCAGAGCCCTTGCTGTGCGTCGAGGTGAGTCCGACTATATCCAGCCGGAACTTCTCTACCTCGCGCACTAGCTCAGGCTCCTTCCCCCCCAGTGAGGTGACGTTCCACGTCCCAAGAGCTAGCTTCTGTAGCCGAGGATCGGACCGCCAAGTGCCCTGCCTTCGGCTGCCGCCCAGCTCACAATGCACCCGACCTCTATGGCCCCTCCTATGAGTGGTGAGCCCATTGGAGGGATGACCCACGTTGCCTCTTCGGGCTGTGCCCGGCCGGGCCCCATGGGAACAGGCCCGACCACCAGGCGCTCGCCAGCGTGCCCCAACTCCGGGCCTGGCTCCAGAGCGGGGCCCCGGTGACCCACGTCCGGGCGAGGGAAATCTGGGTTCATTTCGTTGTAATTCCATAGAAGTCTTTGAGCTGCTCTTTGTCTGATCACTCACCTAGGACCTGTTTGTCTTGGGAGACCCTACCAGGGGGCATGAAAACCCCCAGACAACATAGCTCCTAGGATCATTGGGACACGCAAACTCCTCTACCACGGTAAGGTAGCAGCTCAGAGAGGAGTACTCGAAACATATGCTTTTTTAAATCTTGCAAATGCAAAAAGTAGTTTTTTACTCAATATGACTATAATGTTCTTAGAATCCTGAGATAATGCAAAAAAAGCAATAAAAATGTATTCAAACATAACTTCTAAACAACACATGCAAAATGGCTAATAATGCCTAGAGATATGTATTTTTGTTAGTAGTACTAGAAAAATGATCTTTTGTAAGGTTTCTAAAGACACATGTTAGTTTATATTATTCAATATAACAGTGTGACTGTCAACCTAAATATGAAAGGTTTATAATCATAACTCCAAAACCAAACATGAACTTTGTCTAAAAAAGCCTGTAATATTGAATTTATGTGAGTTTGACCTGAATCAGGTATTTTGGAAAGGTTCAAAAATACAAAAATCAGGTTTTACTGGCCTCATATTGGTCAAACTCAAAATGTCAGTTTATGAAACATAACCCCAAAAATACACATGCAATATGTCTAATAATGCCTGAAGAAATGCATCTTTGAGAGTTTTCCTGAAAAAAAACAACATTTGGTACCGTTTGCAAAAACAAAAAGTAAAGTTTTACTCAATTTGACAGTAATGTACTTAGAATCCTGAGATAATGCGAATAAAGCAATAAAAATGTATTCCAACATAATTCCTAATCCAAACGTGCAAAGTGTCTAAAAATGCCTATGATATTGAATACATGTGAGTTTTACTAGATACAGTTGTTTTTCTATGGTTTGCAAATACAAAAATGAGGTATTACTCAATATGACTGTATACTGTAACACTCAATAGGACAGTTATTTAAACATAACTCCTACACCACACATGGAAAATGGCTAATAATGCCTGAAATAATGCATCTTTGGGAGTTTTACTGGAAACATATGCTTTTTTAAATCTTGCAAATGCAAAAAGTAGTTTTTTACTCAATATGACTATAATTTTCTTAGAATCCTGAGATAATGCGAAAAAAGCAATAAAAATGTATTCAAACATAAGTTCTAAACAACACATGCAAAATGGCTAATAATGCCTAGAGATATGTATTTTTGTTAGTAGTACTAGAAAAATGATCTTTTGTAAGGTTTCTAAAGACACAAGTTAGCTTTTTTATTCAATATAACAGTGTGACTGTCAACCTAAATATGAAAGGTTTATAATCATAACTCCAAAACCAAACATGAACTTTGTCTAAAAAAGCCTGTAATATTGAATTTATGTGAGTTTGACCTGAATCAGGTATTTTGGAAAGGTTCAAAAATACAAAAATCAGGTTTTACTGGCCTCATATTGGTCAAACTCAAAATGTCAGTTTATGAAACATAACTCCAAAAATACACATGCAATATGTCTAATAATGCCTGAAGAAATGCATCTTTGAGAGTTTTCCTGAAAAAAAAACATTTGGTACCGTTTGCAAAAACAAAAAGTAATGTTTTACTGAATTTGACAGTAATGTACTTAGAATCCTGAGATAATGCGAATAAAGCAATAAAAATGTATTCCAACATAATTCCTAATCCAAACGTGCAAAGTGTCTAAAAATGCCTGTGATATTGAATACATGTGAGTTTTACTAGATACAGTTGTTTTTCTATGGTTTGCAAATACAAAAATGAGGTATTACTCAATATGACTGTATACTGTAACACTCAATATGACAGTTATTTAAACATAACTCCTACACCACACATGGAAAATGGCTAATAATGCCTGAAATAATGCATCTTTGGGAGTTTTACTGGAAACATATGCTTTTTTAAATCTTGCAAATGCAAAAAGTAGTTTTTTTACTCAATATGACTATAATGTTCTTAGAATCCTGAGATAATGCGAAAAAAGCAATAAAAATGTATTCAAACATAACTTCTAAACAACACATGCAAAATGGCTAATAATGCCTAGAGATATGTATTTTTGTTAGTAGTACTAGAAAAATGATCTTTTGTAAGGTTTCTAAAGACACAAGTTAGCTTTTTTATTCAATATAACAGTGTGACTGTCAACCTAAATATGAAAGGTTTATAATCATAACTCCAAAACCAAATATGAACTTTGTCTAAAAAAGCCTGTAATATTGATTTTATGTGAGTTTGACCTGAATCAGGTATTTTGGAAAGGTTCAAAAATACAAAAATCAGGTTTTACTGGCCTCATATTGGTCAAACTCAAAATGTCAGTTTATGAAACATAACTCCAAAAATACACATGCAATATGTCTAATAATGCCTGAAGAAATGCATCTTTGAGAGTTTTCCTGAAAAAAAAAAAAACATTTGGTACCGTTTGCAAAAACAAAAAGTAATGTTTTACTCAATTTGACAGTAATGTACTTAGAATCCTGAGATAATGCGAATAAAGCAATAAAAATGTATTCCAACATAATTCCTAATCCAAACGTGCAAAGTGTCTAAAAATGCCTGTGATATTGAATACATGTGAGTTTTACTAGATACAGTTGTTTTTCTATGGTTTGCAAATACAAAAATGAGGTATTACTCAATATGACTGTATACTGTAACACTCAATATGACAGTTATTTAAACATAACTCCTACACCACACATGGAAAATGGCTAATAATGCCTGAAATAATGCATCTTTGGGAGTTTTACTGGAAACATATGCTTTTTTAAATCTTGCAAATGCAAAAAGTAGTTTTTTTACTCAATATGACTATAATGTTCTTAGAATCCTGAGATAATGCGAAAAAAGCAATAAAAATGTATTCAAACATAACTTCTAAACAACACATGCAAAATGGCTAATAATGCCTAGAGATATGTATTTTTGTTAGTAGTACTAGAAAAATGATCTTTTGTAAGGTTTCTAAAGACACAAGTTAGCTTTTTTATTCAATATAACAGTGTGACTGTCAACCTAAATATGAAAGGTTTATAATCATAACTCCAAAACCAAATATGAACTTTGTCTAAAAAAGCCTGTAATATTGATTTTATGTGAGTTTGACCTGAATCAGGTATTTTGGAAAGGTTCAAAAATACAAAAATCAGGTTTTACTGGCCTCATATTGGTCAAACTCAAAATGTCAGTTTATGAAACATAACTCCAAAAATACACATGCAATATGTCTAATAATGCCTGAAGAAATGCATCTTTGAGAGTTTTCCTGAAAAAAAAAAAAACATTTGGTACCGTTTGCAAAAACAAAAAGTAATGTTTTACTCAATTTGACAGTAATGTACTTAGAATCCTGAGATAATGCGAATAAAGCAATAAAAATGTATTCCAACATAATTCCTAATCCAAACGTGCAAAGTGTCTAAAAATGCCTGTGATATTGAATACATGTGAGTTTTACTAGATACAGTTGTTTTTCTATGGTTTGCAAATACAAAAATGAGGTATTACTCAATATGACTGTATACTGTAACACTCAATATGACAGTTATTTAAACATAACTCCTACACCACACATGGAAAATGGCTAATAATGCCTGAAATAATGCCTCTTTGGGAGTTTTACTCGAAACATATGCTTGTTTAAATCTTGCAAATGCAAAAAGTAGTTTTTTACTCAATATGACTATAATGTTCTTAGAATCCTGAGATAATGCGAAAAAAGCAATAAAAATGTATTCAAACATAACTTCTAAACAACACATGCAAAATGGCTAATAATGCCTAGAGATATGTATTTTTGTTAGTAGTACTAGAAAAATGATCTTTTGTAAGGTTTCTAAAGACACAAGTTAGTTTTTTTATTCAATATAACAGTGTGACTGTCAACCTAAATATGAAAGGTTTATAATCATAACTCCAAAACCAAACATGAACTTTGTCTAAAAAAGCCTGTAATATTGAATTTATGTGAGTTTGACCTGAATCAGGTATTTTGGAAAGGTTCAAAAATACAAAAATCAGGTTTTACTGGCCTCATATTGGTCAAACTCAAAATGTCAGTTTATGAAACATAACTCCAAAAATACACATGCAATATGTCTAATAATGCCTGAAGAAATGCACCTTTGAGAGTTTTCCTGAAAAAAACAAACATTTGGTACCGTTTGCAAAAACAAAAAGTAATGTTTTACTAAATTTGACAGTAATGTACTTAGAATCCTGAGATAATGCGAATAAAGCAATAAAAATGTATTCCAACATAATTCCTCATCCAAACGTGCAAAGTGTCTAAAAAGGCCTGTGATATTGAATACATGTGAGTTTTACTAGATACAGTTGTTTTTCTATGGTTTGCAAATACAAAAATGAGGTATTACTCAATATGACTGTATACTGTAACACTCAATATGACAGTTATTTAAACATAACTGCTACACCACACATGGAAAATGGCTAATAATGCCTGAAATAATGCATCTTTGGGAGTTTTACTGGAAACACATGCTTTTTTAAATCTTGCAAATGCAAAAAGTAGTTTTTTACTCAATATGACTATAATGTTCTTAGAATCCTGAGATAATGCGAAAAAAGCAATAAAAATGTATTCAAACATAACTTCTAAACAACACATGCAAAATGGCTAATAATGCCTAGAGATATGTATTTTTGTTAGTAGTACTAGAAAAAGGATCTTTTGTAAGGTTTCTAAAGACACAAGTTTGTTTTTTTATTCAATATAACAGTGTGACTGTCAACCTAAATATGAAAGGTTTATAATCATAACTCCAAAACCAAACATGAAATTTGTCTTAAAAAGCCTGTAATATTGAATTTATGTGAGTTTGACCTGAATCAGGTATTTTGGAAAGGTTCAAAAATACAAAAATCAGGTTTTACTGGCCTCATATTGGTCAAACTCAAAATGTCAGTTTATGAAACATAACTCCAGAAATACACATGCAATATGTCTAATAATGCCTGAAGAAATGTATCTTTGAGAGTTTTCTGAAAAAAAAAAAACATTTGATACCGTTTGCAAAAACAAAAAGTAATGTTTTACTCAATTTGACAGTAATGTACTTAGAATCCTGAGATAATGCGAATAAAGCAATAAAAATGTATTCCAACATAATTCCTAATCCAAACGTGCAAAGAGTCTAAAAATGCCTGTGATATTGAATACATGTGAGTTTTACTAGATACAGTTGTTTTTCTATGGTTTGCAAATACAAAAATGAGGTATTACTCAATATGACTGTATACTGTAACACTCAATATGACAGTTATTTAAACATAACTCCTACACCACACATGAAAAATGGCTAATAATGCCTGAAATAATGCATCTTTGGGAGTTTTACTGGAAATATATGCTTTTTTAAATCTTGCAAATGCAAAAAGTAGTTTTTTACTCAATATGACTATAATGTTCTTAGAATCCTGAGATAATGCGAAAAAAGCAATAAAAATGTATTCAAACATAACTTCTAAACAACACATGCAAAATGGCTAATAATGCCTAGAGATATGTATTTTTGTTAGTAGTACTAGAAAAATGATCTTTTGTAAGGTTTCTAAAGACACAAGTTAGTTTTTTTATTCAATATAACAGTGTGACTGTCAACTTAAACATGAAAGGTTTATAATCATAACTCCAAAACCAAACATGAACTTTGTCTAAAAAAGCCTGTAATATTGAATTTATGTGAGTTTGACCTGAATCAGGTATTTTGGAAAGGTTCAAAAATACAAAAATCAGGTTTTACTGGCCTCATATTGGTCAAACTCAAAATGTCAGTTTATGAAACATGACTCCAAAAATACACATGCAATATGTCTAATAATGCCTGAAGAAATGCATCTTTGAGAGTTTTCCTGAAAAAAAAACATTTGGTACCGTTTGCAAAAACAAAAAGTAATGTTTTACTCAATTTGACAGTAATGTACTTAGAATCCTGAGATAATGCGAATAAAGCAATAAAAATGTATTCCAACATAATTCCTAATCCAAACGTGCAAAGTGTCTAAAAATGCCTGTGGTATTGAATACATGTGAGTTTTACTAGATACAGTTGTTTTTCTATAGTTTGCAAATACAAAAATGAGGTATCACTCAATATGACTGTATACTGTAACACTCAATATGACAGTTATTTAAACATAACTCCTACACCACACATGGAAAATGGCTAATAATCCCTGAAATAATGCATCTTTGGGAGTTTTACTCGAAACATATGCTTTTTTATATCTTGCAAATGCAAAAAGTAGTTTTTTACTCAATATGACTATAATGTTCTTAGAATCCTGAGATAATGCGAAAAAAGCAATAAAAATGTATTCAAACATAACTTCTAAACAACACATGCAAAATGGCTAATAATGCCTAGAGATATGTATTTTTGTTAGTAGTACTAGAAAAATGATCTTTTGTAAGGTTTCTAAAGACACAAGTTAGCTTTTTTATTCAATATAACAGTGTGACTGTCAACCTAAATATGAAAGGTTTATAATCATAACTCCAAAACCAAACATGAACTTTGTCTAAAAAAGCCTGTAATATTGAATTTATGTGAGTTTGACCTGAATCAGGTATTTTGGAAAGGTTCAAAAATACAAAAATCAGGTTTTACTGGCCTCATATTGGTCAAACTCAAAATGTCAGTTTATGAAACATAACTCCAAAAATACACATGCAATATGTCTAATAATGCCTGAAGAAATGCATCTTTGAGAGTTTTCCTGAAAAAAAAAAACATTTGGTACCGTTTGCAAAAACAAAAAGTAATGTTTTACTCAATTTGACGGTAATGTACTTAGAATCCTGAGATAATGCGAATAAAGCAATAAAAATTTATTCCAACATAATTCCTAATCCAAACGTGCAAAGTGTCTAAAAATGCCTGTGATATTGAATACATGTGAGTTTTACTAGATACAGTTGTTTTTCTATGGTTTGCAAATACAAAAATGAGGTATTACTCAATATGACTGTATACTGTAACACTCAATATGACAGTTATTTAAACATAACTCCTACACCACACATGGAAAATGGCTAATAATGCCTGAAATAATGCATATTTGGGAGTTTTACTCGAAACATATGCTTGTTTAAATCTTGCAAATGCAAAAAGTAGTTTTTTACTCAATATGACTATAATGTTCTTAGAATCCTGAGATAATGCGAAAAAAGCAATAAAAATGTATTCAAACATAACTTCTAAACAACACATGCAAAATGGCTAATAATGCCTAGAGATATGTATTTTTGTTAGTAGTACTAGAAAAATGATCTTTTGTAAGGTTTCTAAAGACACAAGTTAGCTTTTTTATTCAATATAACAGTGTGACTGTCAACATAAATATGAAAGGTTTATAATCATAACTCCAAAACCAAACATGAACTTTGTCTAAAAAAGCCTGTAATATTGAATGTATGTGAGTTTGACCTGAATCAGGTATTTTGGAAAGGTTCAAAAATACAAAAATCAGGTTTTACTGGCCTCATATTGGTCAAACTCAAAATGTCAGTTTATGAAACATAACTCCAAAAATACACATGCAATATGTCTAATAATGCCTGAAGAAATGCATCTTTGAGAGTTTTCCTGAAAAAAAAACATTTGGTACCGTTTGCAAAAACAAAAAGTAATGTTTTACTCAATTTGACAGTAATGTACTTAGAATCCTGAGATAATGCGAATAAAGCAATAAAAATGTATTCCAACATAATTCCTAATCCAAACGTGCAAAGTGTCTAAAAATGCCTGTGATATTGAATACATGTGAGTTTTACTAGATACAGTTGTTTTTCTATGGTTTGCAAATACAAAAATGAGGTATTACTCAATATGACTGTATACTGTAACACTCAATATGACAGTTATTTAAACATAACTCCTACACCACACATGGAAAATGGCTAATAATGCCTGAAATAATGCATCTTTGGGAGTTTTACTGGAAACATATGCTTTTTTAAATCTTGCAAATGCAAAAAGTAGTTTTTTACTCAATATGACTATAATGTTCTTAGAATCCTGAGATAATGCGAAAAAAGCAATAAAAATGTATTCAAACATAACTTCTAAACAACACATGCAAAATGGCTAATAATGCCTAGAGATATGTATTTTTGTTAGTAGTACTAGAAAAATGATCTTTTGTAAGGTTTCTAAAGACACAAGTTAGCTTTTTTATTCAATATAACAGTGTGACTGTCAACCTAAATATGAAAGGTTTATAATCATAACTCCAAAACCAAATATGAACTTTGTCTAAAAAAGCCTGTAATATTGATTTTATGTGAGTTTGACCTGAATCAGGTATTTTGGAAAGGTTCAAAAATACAAAAATCAGGTTTTACTGGCCTCATATTGGTCAAACTCAAAATGTCAGTTTATGAAACATAACCCCAAAAATACACATGCAATATGTCTAATAATGCCTGAAGAAATGCATCTTTGAGAGTTTTCCTGAAAAAAACAAACATTTGGTACCGTTTGCGAAAACAAAAAGTAATGTTTTACTCAATTTGACGGTAATGTACTTAGAATCCTGAGATAATGCGAATAAAGCAATAAAAATGTATTCCAACATAATTCCTAATCCAAACGTGCAAAGTGTCTAAAAATGCCTGTGATATTGAATACATGTGAGTTTTACTAGATACAGTTGTTTTTCTATGGTTTGCAAATACAAAAATGAGGTATTACTCAATATGACTGTATACTGTAACACTCAATATGACAGTTATTTAAACATAACTCCTACACCACACATGGAAAATGGCTAATAATGCCTGAAATAATGCATCTTTGGGAGTTTTACTGGAAACATATGCTTTTTTAAATCTTGCAAATGCAAAAAGTAGTTTTTTACTCAATATGACTATAATGTTCTTAGAATCCTGAGATAATGCGAAAAAAGCAATAACAATGTATTCAAACATAACTTCTAAACAACACATGCAAAATGGCTAATAATGCCTAGAGATATGTATTTTTGTTAGTAGTACTAGAAAAAGGATCTTTTGTAAGGTTTCTAAAGACACAAGTTTGTTTTTTTATTCAATATAACAGTGTGACTGTCAACCTAAATATGAAAGGTTTATAATCATAACTCCAAAACCAAACATGAAATTTGTCTTAAAAAGCCTGTAATATTGAATTAATGTGAGTTTGACCTGAATCAGGTATTTTGGAAAGGTTCAAAAATACAAAAATCAGGTTTTACTGGCCTCATATTGGTCAAACTCAAAATGTCAGTTTATGAAACATAACTCCGAAAATACACATGCAATATGTCTAATAATGCCTGAAGAAATGTATCTTTGAGAGTTTTCCTGAAAAAAAAAACATTTGATACCGTTTGCAAAAACAAAAAGTAATGTTTTACTCAATTTGACAGTAATGTACTTAGAATCCTGAGATAATGCGAATAAAGCAATAAAAATGTATTCCAACATAATTCCTAATCCAAACGTGCAAAGAGTCTAAAAATGCCTGTGATATTGAATACATGTGAGTTTTACTAGATACAGTTGTTTTTCTATGGTTTGCAAATACAAAAATGAGGTATTACTCAATATGACTGTATACTGTAACACTCAATATGACAGTTATTTAAACATAACTCCTACACCACACATGAAAAATGGCTAATAATGCCTGAAATAATGCATCTTTGGGAGTTTTACTGGAAACATATGCTTTTTTAAATCTTGCAAATGCAAAAAGTAGTTTTTTACTCAATATGACTATAATGTTCTTAGAATCCTGAGATAATGCGAAAAAAGCAATAAAAATGTATTCAAACATAACTTCTAAACAACACATGCAAAATGGCTAATAATGCCTAGAGATATGTATTTTTGTTAGTAGTACTAGAAAAATGATCTTTTGTAAGGTTTCTAAAGACACAAGTTAGTTTTTTTATTCAATATAACAGTGTGACTGTCAACTTAAACATGAAAGGTTTATAATCATAACTCCAAAACCAAACATGAACTTTGTCTAAAAAAGCCTGTAATATTGAATTTATGTGAGTTTGACCTGAATCAGGTATTTTGGAAAGGTTCAAAAATACAAAAATCAGGTTTTTCTGGCCTCATATTGGTCAAACTCAAAATGTCAGTTTATGAAACATGACTCCAAAAATACACATGCAATATGTCTAATAATGCCTGAAGAAATGCATCTTTGAGAGTTTTCCTGAAAAAAAAACATTTGGTACCGTTTGCAAAAACAAAAAGTAATGTTTTACTCAATTTGACAGTAATGTACTTAGAATCCTGAGATAATGCGAATAAAGCAATAAAAATGTATTCCAACATAATTCCTAATCCAAACGTGCAAAGTGTCTAAAAATGCCTGTGATATTGAATACATGTGAGTTTTACTAGATACAGTTGTTTTTCTATAGTTTGCAAATACAAAAATGAGGTATCACTCAATATGACTGTATACTGTAACACTCAATATGACAGTTATTTAAACATAACTCCTACACCACACATGGAAAATGGCTAATAATCCCTGAAATAATGCATCTTTGGGAGTTTTACTCGAAACATATGCTTTTTTATATCTTGCAAATGCAAAAAGTAGTTTTTTACTCAATATGACTATAATGTTCTTAGAATCCTGAGATAATGCGAAAAAAGCAATAAACATGTATTCAAACATAACTTCTAAACAACACATGCAAAATGGCTAATAATGCCTAGAGATATGTATTTTTGTTAGTAGTACTAGAAAAATGATCTTTTGTAAGGTTTCTAAAGACACAAGTTAGTTTTTTTATTCAATATAACAGTGTGACTGTCAACCTAAATATGAAAGGTTTATAATCATAACTCCAAAACCAAACATGAAATTTGTCTAAAAAAGCCTGTAATATTGAATTTATGTGAGTTTGACCTGAATCAGGTATTTTGGAAAGGTTCAAAAATACAAAAATCAGGTTTTACTGGCCTCATATTGGTCAAACTCAAAATGTCAGTTTATGAAACATAACTCCAAAAATACACATGCAATATGTCTAATAATGCCTGAAGAAATGCATCTGAGAGTTTTCCTGAAAAAAAAAACATTTGATACCGTTTGCAAAAACAAAAAGTAATGTTTTACTCAATTTGACAGTAATGTACTTAGAATCCTGAGATAATGCGAATAAAGCAATAAAAATGTATTCCAACATAATTCCTTATCCAAACGTGCAAATTGTCTAAAAATGCCTGTGATATTGAATACATGTGAGTTTTACTAGATACAGTTGTTTTTCTATGGTTTGCAAATACAAAAATGAGGTATTACTCAATATGACTGTATACTGTAACACTCAATATGACAGTTATTTAAACATAACTCCTACACCACACATGGAAAATGGCTAATAATGCCTGAAATAATGCATCTTTGGGAGTTTTACTCGAAACATATGCTTTTTTAAATCTTGCAAATTCAAAAAGTAGTTTTTTACTCAATATGACTATAATGTTCTTAGAATCCTGAGATAATGCGAAAAAAGCAATAAAAATGTATTCAAAGATAACTTCTAAACAACACATGCAAAATGGCTAATAATGCCTAGAGATATGTATTTTTGTTAGTAGTACTAGAAAAATTATCTTTTGTAAGGTTTCTAAAGACACAAGTTAGTTTTTTTATTCAATATAACAGTGTGACTGTCAACCTAAACATGAAAGGTTTATAATCATAACTCCAAAACCAAACATGAACTTTGTCTAAAAAAGCCTGTAATATTGAATTTATGTGAGTTTGACCTGAATCAGGTATTTTGGAAAGGTTCAAAAATACAAAAATCAGGTTTTACTGGCCTCATATTGGTCAAACTCAAAATGTCAGTTTATGAAACATAACTCCAAAAATACACATGCAATATGTCTAATAATGCCTGAAGAAATGCATCTTTGAGAGTTTTCCTGAAAAAAAAACCTTTGGTTCCGTTTGCAAAAACAAAAAGTAATGTTTTACTCAATTTGACAGTAATGTACTTAGAATCCTGAGATAATGCGAATAAAGCAATAAAAATGTATTCCAACATAATTCCTAATCCAAACGTGCAAAGTGTCTAAAAATGCCTGTGATATTGAATACATGTGAGTTTTACTAGATACAGTTGTTTTTCTATGGTTTGCAAATACAAAAATGAGGTATTACTCAATATGACTGTATACTGTAACACTCAATATGACAGTTATTTAAACATAACTCCTACACCACACATGGGAAATGGCTAATAATGCCTGAAATAATGCATATTTGGGAGTTTTACTCGAAACATATGCTTGTTTAAATCTTGCAAATGCAAAAAGTAGTTTTTTACTCAATATGACTATAATGTTCTTAGAATCCTGAGATAATGCGAAAAAAGCAATAAAAATGTATTCAAACATAACTTCTAAACAACACATGCAAAATGGCTAATAATGCCTAGAGATATTTATTTTTGTTAGTAGTACTAGAAAAATGATCTTTTGTAAGGTTTCTAAAGACACAAGTTAGTTTTTTTATTCAATATAACAGTGTGACTGTCAACCTAAATATGAAAGGTTTATAATCATAACTCCAAAACCAAACATGAACTTTGTCTAAAAAAGCCTGTAATATTGAATTTATGTGAGTTTGACCTGAATCAGGTATTTTGGAAAGGTTCAAAAATACAAAAATCAGGTTTTACTGGCCTCATATTGGTCAAACTCAAAATGTCAGTTTATGAAACATAACTCCAAAAATACACATGCAATATGTCTAATAATGCCTGAAGAAATGCATCTTTGAGAGTTTTCCTGAAAAAAAAAAACATTTGGTACCGTTTGCAAAAACAAAAAGTAATGTTTTACTCAATTTGACAGTAATGTACTTCGAATCCTGAGATAATGCGAATAAAGCAATAAAAATGTATTTCAACATAATTCCTCATCCAAACGTGCAAAGTGTCTAAAAAGGCCTGTGATATTGAATACATGTGAGTTTTACTAGATACAGTTGTTTTTCTATGGTTTGCAAATACAAAAATGAGGTATTACTCAATATGACTGTATACTGTAACACTCAATATGACAGTTATTTAAACATAACTGCTACACCACACATGGAAAATGGCTAATAATGCCTGAAATAATGCATCTTTGGGAGTTTTACTGGAAACATATGCTTTTTTAAATCTTGCAAATGCAAAAAGTAGTTTTTTTACTCAATATGACTATAATGTTCTTAGAATCCTGAGATAATGCGAAAAAAGCAATAAAAATGTATTCAAACATAACTTCTAAACAACACATGCAAAATGGCTAATAATGCCTAGAGATATGTATTTTTGTTAGTAGTACTAGAAAAATGATCTTTTGTAAGGTTTCTAAAGACACAAGTTAGCTTTTTTATTCAATATAACAGTGTGACTGTCAACCTAAATATGAAAGGTTTATAATCATAACTCCAAAACCAAATATGAACTTTGTCTAAAAAAGCCTGTAATATTGATTTTATGTGAGTTTGACCTGAATCAGGTATTTTGGAAAGGTTCAAAAATACAAAAATCAGGTTTTACTGGCCTCATATTGGTCAAACTCAAAATGTCAGTTTATGAAACATAACTCCAAAAATACACATGCAATATGTCTAATAATGCCTGAAGAAATGCATCTTTGAGAGTTTTCCTGAAAAAAAAAAAAACATTTGGTACCGTTTGCAAAAACAAAAAGTAATGTTTTACTCAATTTGACAGTAATGTACTTAGAATCCTGAGATAATGCGAATAAAGCAATAAAAATGTATTCCAACATAATTCCTAATCCAAACGTGCAAAGTGTCTAAAAATGCCTGTGATATTGAATACATGTGAGTTTTACTAGATACAGTTGTTTTTCTATGGTTTGCAAATACAAAAATGAGGTATTACTCAATATGACTGTATACTGTAACACTCAATATGACAGTTATTTAAACATAACTCCTACACCACACATGGAAAATGGCTAATAATGCCTGAAATAATGCATATTTGGGAGTTTTACTCGAAACATATGCTTGTTTAAATCTTGCAAATGCAAAAAGTAGTTTTTTACTCAATATGACTATAATGTTCTTAGAATCCTGAGATAATGCGAAAAAAGCAATAAAAATGTATTCAAAGATAACTTCTAAACAACACATGCAAAATGGCTAATAATGCCTAGAGATATGTATTTTTGTTAGTAGTACTAGAAAAATTATCTTTTGTAAGGTTTCTAAAGACACAAGTTAGTTTTTTTATTCAATATAACAGTGTGACTGTCAACCTAAACATGAAAGGTTTATAATCATAACTCCAAAACCAAACATGAACTTTGTCTAAAAAAGCCTGTAATATTGAATTTATGTGAGTTTGACCTGAATCAGGTATTTTGGAAAGGTTCAAAAATACAAAAATCAGGTTTTACTGGCCTCATATTGGTCAAACTCAAAATGTCAGTTTATGAAACATAACTCCAAAAATACACATGCAATATGTCTAATAATGCCTGAAGAAATGCATCTTTGAGAGTTTTCCTGAAAAAAAAACCTTTGGTTCCGTTTGCAAAAACAAAAAGTAATGTTTTACTCAATTTGACAGTAATGTACTTAGAATCCTGAGATAATGCGAATAAAGCAATAAAAATGTATTCCAACATAATTCCTAATCCAAACGTGCAAAGTGTCTAAAAATGCCTGTGATATTGAATACATGTGAGTTTTACTAGATACAGTTGTTTTTCTATGGTTTGCAAATACAAAAATGAGGTATTACTCAATATGACTGTATACTGTAACACTCAATATGACAGTTATTTAAACATAACTCCTACACCACACATGGAAAATGGCTAATAATGCCTGAAATAATGCATATTTGGGAGTTTTACTCGAAACATATGCTTGTTTAAATCTTGCAAATGCAAAAAGTAGTTTTTTACTCAATATGACTATAATGTTCTTAGAATCCTGAGATAATGCGAAAAAAGCAATAAAAATGTATTCAAACATAACTTCTAAACAACACATGCAAAATGGCTAATAATGCCTAGAGATATGTATTTTTGTTAGTAGTACTAGAAAAATGATCTTTTGTAAGGTTTCTAAAGACACAAGTTAGTTTTTTTTATTCAATATAACAGTGTGACTGTCAACCTAAATATGAAAGGTTTATAATCATAACTCCAAAACCAAACATGAACTTTGTCTAAAAAAGCCTGTAATATTGAATTTATGTGAGTTTGACCTGAATCAGGTATTTTGGAAAGGTTCAAAAATACAAAAATCAGGTTTTACTGGCCTCATATTGGTCAAACTCAAAATGTCAGTTTATGAATCATGACTCCAAAAATACACATGCAATATGTCTAATAATGCCTGAAGAAATGCATCTTTGAGAGTTTTCCTGAAAAAAAAACATTTGGTACCGTTTGCAAAAACAAAAAGTAATGTTTTACTCAATTTGACAGTAATGTACTTAGAATCCTGAGATAATGCGAATAAAGCAATAAAAATGTATTCCAACATAATTCCTAATCCAAACGTGCAAAGTGTCTAAAAATGCCTATGATATTGAATACATGTGAGTTTTACTAGATACAGTTGTTTTTCTATGGTTTGCAAATACAAAAATGAGGTATTACTCAATATGACTGTATACTGTAACACTCAATATGACAGTTATTTAAACATAACTCCTACACCACACATGGAAAATGGCTAATAATGCCTGAAATAATGCCTCTTTGGGAGTTTTACTCGAAACATATGCTTGTTTAAATCTTGCAAATGCAAAAAGTAGTTTTTTACTCAATATGACTATAATGTTCTTAGAATCCTGAGATAATGCGAAAAAAGCAATAAAAATGTATTCAAACATAACTTCTAAACAACACATGCAAAATGGCTAATAATGCCTAGAGATATGTATTTTTGTTAGTAGTACTAGAAAAATGATCTTTTGTAAGGTTTCTAAAGACACAAGTTAGTTTTTTTATTCAATATAACAGTGTGACTGTCAACCTAAATATGAAAGGTTTATAATCATAACTCCAAAACCAAACATGAACTTTGTCTAAAAAAGCCTGTAATATTGAATTTATGTGAGTTTGACCTGAATCAGGTATTTTGGAAAGGTTCAAAAATACAAAAATCAGGTTTTACTGGCCTCATATTGGTCAAACTCAAAATGTCAGTTTATGAAACATGACTCCAAAAATACACATGCAATATGTCTAATAATGCCTGAAGAAATGCATCTTTGAGAGTTTTCCTGAAAAAAAAACATTTGGTACCGTTTGCAAAAACAAAAAGTAATGTTTTACTCAATTTGACAGTAATGTACTTAGAATCCTGAGATAATGCGAATAAAGCAATAAAAATGTATTCCAACATAATTCCTAATCCAAACGTGCAAAGTGTCTAAAAATGCCTGTGATATTGAATACATGTGAGTTTTACTAGATACAGTTGTTTTTCTATAGTTTGCAAATACAAAAATGAGGTATCACTCAATATGACTGTATACTGTAACACTCAATATGACAGTTATTTAAACATAACTCCTACACCACACATGGAAAATGGCTAATAATCCCTGAAATAATGCATCTTTGGGAGTTTTACTCGAAACATATGCTTTTTTATATCTTGCAAATGCAAAAAGTAGTTTTTTACTCAATATGACTATAATGTTCTTAGAATCCTGAGATAATGCGAAAAAAGCAATAAACATGTATTCAAACATAACTTCTAAACAACACATGCAAAATGGCTAATAATGCCTAGAGATATGTATTTTTGTTAGTAGTACTAGAAAAATGATCTTTTGTAAGGTTTCTAAAGACACAAGTTAGTTTTTTTATTCAATATAACAGTGTGACTGTCAACCTAAATATGAAAGGTTTATAATCATAACTCCAAAACCAAACATGAAATTTGTCTAAAAAAGCCTGTAATATTGAATTTATGTGAGTTTGACCTGAATCAGGTATTTTGGAAAGGTTCAAAAATACAAAAATCAGGTTTTACTGGCCTCATATTGGTCAAACTCAAAATGTCAGTTTATGAAACATAACTCCAAAAATACACATGCAATATGTCTAATAATGCCTGAAGAAATGCATCTGAGAGTTTTCCTGAAAAAAAAAAACATTTGATACCGTTTGCAAAAACAAAAAGTAATGTTTTACTCAATTTGACAGTAATGTACTTAGAATCCTGAGATAATGCGAATAAAGCAATAAAAATGTATTCCAACATAATTCCTTATCCAAACGTGCAAATTGTCTAAAAATGCCTGTGATATTGAATACATGTGAGTTTTACTAGATACAGTTGTTTTTCTATGGCTTGCAAATACAAAAATGAGGTATTACTCAATATGACTGTATACTGTAACACTCAATATGACAGTTATTTAAACATAACTCCTACACCACACATGGAAAATGGCTAATAATGCCTGAAATAATGCATCTTTGGGAGTTTTACTCGAAACATATGCTTTTTTAAATCTTGCAAATTCAAAAAGTAGTTTTTTACTCAATATGACTATAATGTTGTTAGAATCCTGAGATAATGCGAAAAAAGCAATAAAAATGTATTCAAAGATAACTTCTAAACAACACATGCAAAATGGCTAATAATGCCTAGAGATATGTATTTTTGTTAGTAGTACTAGAAAAATTATCTTTTGCAAGGTTTCTAAAGACACAAGTTAGTTTTTTTATTCAATATAACAGTGTGACTGTCAACCTAAACATGAAAGGTTTATAATCATAACTCCAAAACCAAACATGAACTTTGTCTAAAAAAGCCTGTAATATTGAATTTATGTGAGTTTGACCTGAATCAGGTATTTTGGAAAGGTTCAAAAATACAAAAATCAGGTTTTACTGGCCTCATATTGGTCAAACTCAAAATGTCAGTTTATGAAACATAACTCCAAAAATACATATGCAATATGTCTAATAATGCCTGAAGAAATGCATCTTTGAGAGTTTTCCTGAAAAAAAAACCTTTGGTTCCGTTTGCAAAAACAAAAAGTAATGTTTTACTCAATTTGACAGTAATGTACTTAGAATCCTGAGATAATGCGAATAAAGCAATAAAAATGTATTCCAACATAATTCCTAATCCAAACGTGCAAAGTGTCTAAAAATGCCTGTGATATTGAATACATGTGAGTTTTACTAGATACAGTTGTTTTTCTATGGTTTGCAAATACAAAAATGAGGTATTACTCAATATGACTGTATACTGTAACACTCAATATGACAGTTATTTAAACATAACTCCTACACCACACATGGAAAATGGCTAATAATGCCTGAAATAATGCATATTTGGGAGTTTTACTCGAAACATATGCTTGTTTAAATCTTGCAAATGCAAAAAGTAGTTTTTTACTCAATATGACTATAATGTTCTTAGAATCCTGAGATAATGCGAAAAAAGCAATAAAAATGTATTCAAACATAACTTCTAAACAACACATGCAAAATGGCTAATAATGCCTAGAGATATTTATTTTTGTTAGTAGTACTAGAAAAATGATCTTTTGTAAGGTTTCTAAAGACACAAGTTAGTTTTTTTATTCAATATAACAGTGTGACTGTCAACCTAAATATGAAAGGTTTATAATCATAACTCCAAAACCAAACATGAACTTTGTCTAAAAAAGCCTGTAATATTGAATTTATGTGAGTTTGACCTGAATCAGGTATTTTGGAAAGGTTCAAAAATACAAAAATCAGGTTTTACTGGCCTCATATTGGTCAAACTCAAAATGTCAGTTTATGAAACATAACTCCAAAAATACACATGCAATATGTCTAATAATGCCTGAAGAAATGCATCTTTGAGAGTTTTCCTGAAAAAAAAAAACATTTGGTACCGTTTGCAAAAACAAAAAGTAATGTTTTACTCAATTTGACAGTAATGTACTTCGAATCCTGAGATAATGCGAATAAAGCAATAAAAATGTATTTCTACATAATTCCTCATCCAAACGTGCAAAGTGTCTAAAAAGGCCTGTGATATTGAATACATGTGAGTTTTACTAGATACAGTTGTTTTTCTATGGTTTGCAAATACAAAAATGAGGTATTACTCAATATGACTGTATACTGTAACACTCAATATGACAGTTATTTAAACATAACTCCTACACCACACATGGAAAATGGCTAATAATGCCTGAAATAATGCATCTTTGGGAGTTTTACTGGAAACATATGCTTTTTTAAATCTTGCAAATGCAAAAAGTAGTTTTTTTACTCAATATGACTATAATGTTCTTAGAATCCTGAGATAATGCGAAAAAAGCAATAAAAATGTATTCAAACATAACTTCTAAACAACACATGCAAAATGGCTAATAATGCCTAGAGATATGTATTTTTGTTAGTAGTACTAGAAAAATGATCTTTTGTAAGGTTTCTAAAGACACAAGTTAGCTTTTTTATTCAATATAACAGTGTGACTGTCAACCTAAATATGAAAGGTTTATAATCATAACTCCAAAACCAAATATGAACTTTGTCTAAAAAAGCCTGTAATATTGATTTTATGTGAGTTTGACCTGAATCAGGTATTTTGGAAAGGTTCAAAAATACAAAAATCAGGTTTTACTGGCCTCATATTGGTCAAACTCAAAATGTCAGTTTATGAAACATAACTCCAAAAATACACATGCAATATGTCTAATAATGCCTGAAGAAATGCATCTTTGAGAGTTTTCCTGAAAAAAAAAACAACATTTGGTACCGTTTGCAAAAACAAAAAGTAATGTTTTACTCAATTTGACAGTAATGTACTTAGAATCCTGAGATAATGCGAATAAAGCAATAAAAATGTATTCCAACATAATTCCTAATCCAAACGTGCAAAGTGTCTAAAAATGCCTGTGATATTGAATACATGTGAGTTTTACTAGATACAGTTGTTTTTCTATGGTTTGCAAATACAAAAATGAGGTATTACTCAATATGACTGTATACTGTAACACTCAATAGGACAGTTATTTAAACATAACTCCTACACCACACATGGAAAATGGCTAATAATGCCTGAAATAATGCCTCTTTGGGAGTTTTACTCGAAACATATGCTTGTTTAAATCTTGCAAATGCAAAAAGTAGTTTTTTACTCAATATGACTATAATGTTCTTAGAATCCTGAGATAATGCGAAAAAAGCAATAAAAATGTATTCAAACATAACTTCTAAACAACACATGCAAAATGGCTAATAATGCCTAGAGATATGTATTTTTGTTAGTAGTACTAGAAAAATGATCTTTTGTAAGGTTTCTAAAGACACAAGTTAGTTTTTTTATTCAATATAACAGTGTGACTGTCAACCTAAATATGAAAGGTTTATAATCATAACTCCAAAACCAAACATGAACTTTGTCTAAAAAAGCCTGTAATATTGAATTTATGTGAGTTTGACCTGAATCAGGTATTTTGGAAAGGTTCAAAAATACAAAAATCAGGTTTTACTGGCCTCATATTGGTCAAACTCAAAATGTCAGTTTATGAAACATAACTCCAAAAATACACATGCAATATGTCTAATAATGCCTGAAGAAATGCATCTTTGAGAGTTTTCCTGAAAAAAAAAAAACATTTGGTACCGTTTGCAAAAACAAAAAGTAATGTTTTACTCAATTTGACAGTAATGTACTTAGAATCCTGAGATAATGCGAATAAAGCAATAAAAATGTATTCCAACATAATTCCTAATCCAAACGTGCAAAGTGTCTAAAAATGCATGTGATATTGAATACATGTGAGTTTTACTAGATACAGTTGTTTTTCTATGGTTTGCAAATACAAAAATGAGGTATTACTCAATATGACTGTATACTGTAACACTCAATATGACAGTTATTTAAACATAACTCCTACACCACACATGGAAAATGGCTAATAATGCCTGAAATAATGCATCTTTGGGAGTTTTACTGGAAACATATGCTTTTTTAAATCTTGCAAATGCAAAAAGTAGTTTTTTACTCAATATGACTATAATGTTCTTAGAATCCTGAGATAATGCGAAAAAAGCAATAAAAATGTATTCAAACATAACTTCTAAACAACACATGCAAAATGGCTAATAATGCCTAGAGATATGTATTTTTGTTAGTAGTACTAGAAAAATGATCTTTTGTAAGGTTTCTAAAGACACAAGTTAGTTTTTTTATTCAATATAACAGTGTGACTGTCAACCTAAATATAAAAGGTTTATAATCATAACTCCAAAACCAAACATGAACTTTGTCTAAAAAAGCCTGTAATATTGAATGTATGTGAGTTTGACCTAAATCAGGTATTTTGGAAAGGTTCAAAAATACAAAAATCAGGTTTTACTGGCCTCATATTGGTCAAACTCAAAATGTCAGTTTATGAAACATAACTCCAAAAATACACATGCAATATGTCTAATAATGCCTGAAGAAATGCATCTTTGAGAGTTTTCCTGAAAAAAAAAAAACATTTGGTACCGTTTGCAAAAACAAAAAGTAATGTTTTACTCAATTTGACAGTAATGTACTTAGAATCCTGAGATAATGCGAATAAAGCAATAAAAATGTATTCCAACATAATTCCTAATCCAAACGTGCAAAGAGTCTAAAAATGCCTGTGATATTGAATACATGTGAGTTTTACTAGATACAGTTGTTTTTCTATGGTTTGCAAATACAAAAATGAGGTATTACTCAATATGACTGTATACTGTAACACTCAATATGACAGTTATTTAAACATAACTCCTACACCACACATGAAAAATGGCTAATAATGCCTGGAATAATGCATCTTTGGGAGTTTTACTGGAAACATATGCTTTTTTAAATCTTGCAAATGCAAAAAGTAGTTTTTTACTCAATATGACTATAATGTTCTTAGAATCCTGAGATAATGCGAAAAAAGCAATAAAAATGTATTCAAACATAACTTCTAAACAACACATGCAAAATGGCTAATAATGCCTAGAGATATGTATTTTTGTTAGTAGTACTAGAAAAATGATCTTTTGTAAGGTTTCTAAAGACACAAGTTAGTTTTTTTATTCAATATAACAGTGTGACTGTCAACCTAAATATGAAAGGTTTATAATCATAACTCCAAAACCAAACATGAACTTTGTCTAAAAAAGCCTGTAATATTGAATTTATGTGAGTTTGACCTGAATCAGGTATTTTGGAAAGGTTCAAAAATACAAAAATCAGGTTTTACTGGCCTCATATTGGTCAAACTCAAAATGTCAGTTTATGAAACATAACTCCAAAAATACACATGCAATATGTCTAATAATGCCTGAAGAAATGCATCTCTGAGAGTTTTCCTGAAAAAAAAACATTTGATACCGTTTGCAAAAACAAAAAGTAATGTTTTACTCAATTTGACACTAATGTACTTAGAATCCTGAGATAGTGCAAATAAAGCAATAAAAATGTATTCCAACATAATTCCTAATCCAAACGTGCAAAGTGTCTAAAAATGCCTGTGATATTGAATACATGTGAGTTTTACTAGATACAGTTGTTTTTCTATAGTTTGCAAATACAAAAATGAGGTATCACTCAATATGACTGTATACTGTAACACTCAATATGACAGTTATTTAAACATAACTCCTACACCACACATGGAAAATGGCTAATAATCCCTGAAATAATGCATCTTTGGGAGTTTTACTCGAAACATATGCTTTTTTATATCTTGCAAATGCAAAAAGTAGTTTTTTACTCAATATGACTATAATGTTCTTAGAATCCTGAGATAATGCGAAAAAGGCAATAAAAATGTATTCAAACATAACTTCTAAACAACACATGCAAAATGGCTAATAATGCCTAGAGATATGTATTTTTGTTAGTAGTACTAGAAAAATTATCTTTTGTAAGGTTTCTAAAGACACAAGTTAGTTTTTTTTATTCAATATAACAGTGTGACTGTCAACCTAAATATGAAAGGTTTATAATCATAACTCCAAAACCAAACATGAACTTTGTCTAAAAAAGCCTGTAATATTGAATTTATGTGAGTTTGACCTGAATCAGGTATTTTGGAAAGGTTCAAAAATACAAAAATCAGTTTTACTGGCCTCATATTGGTCAAACTCAAAATGTCAGTTTATGAAACATAACTCCAAAAATACACATGCAATATGTCTAATAATGCCTGAAGAAATGCATCTTTGAGAGTTTTCCTGAAAAAAAAAACATTTGGTACCGTTTGCAAAAACAAAAAGTAATGTTTTACTCAATTTGACAGTAATGTACTTCGAATCCTGAGATAATGCGAATAAAGCAATAAAAATGTATTCCAACATAATTCCTAATCCAAACGTGCAAAGTGTCTAAAAATGCCTGTGATATTGAATACATGTGAGTTTTACTAGATACAGTTGTTTTTCTATGGTTTGCAAATACAAAAATGAGGTATTACTCAATATGACTGTATACTGTAACACTCAATATGACAGTTATTTAAACATAACTCCTACACCACACATGGAAGATGGCTAATAATGCCTGAAATAATGCATCTTTGGGAGTTTTACTGGAAACATATGCTTTTTTAAATCTTGCAAATGCAAAAAGTGGTTTTTTACTCAATATGACTATAATGTTCTTAGAATCCTGAGATAATGCGAAAAAAGCAATAAAAATGTATTCAAACATAACTTCTAAACAACACAAGCAAAATGGCTAATAATGCCTAGAGATATGTATTTTTGTTAGTAGTACTAGAAAAATGATCTTTTGTAAGGTTCCTAAAGACACAAGTAAGTTTTTTTATTCAATATAACAGTGTGACTGTCAACCTACATATGAAAGGTTTATAATCATAACTCCAAAACCAAACATGAACTTTGTCTAAAAAAGCCTGTAATATTGAATTTATGTGAGTTTGACCTGAATCAGGTATTTTGGAAAGGTTCAAAAATACAAAAATCAGGTTTTACTGGCCTCATATTGGTCTAACTCAAAATGTCAGTTTATGAAACATAACTCCAAAAATACACATGCAATATGTCTAATAATGCCTGAAGAAATGCTTCTTTGAGAGTTTTCCTGAAAAAAAAAAACATTTGGTACCGTTTGCGAAAACAAAAAGTAATGTTTTACTCAATTTGACGGTAATGTACTTAGAATCCTGAGATAATGCGAATAAAGCAATAAAAATGTATTCCAACATAATTCCTAATCCAAACGTGCAAAGTGTCTAAAAATGCCTGTGATATTGAATACATGTGAGTTTTACTAGATACAGTTGTTTTTCTATGGTTTGCAAATACAAAAATGAGGTATTACTCAATATGACTGTATACTGTAACACTCAATATGACAGTTATTTAAACATAACTCCTACACCACACATGGAAAATGGCTAATAATGCCTGAAATAATGCATCTTTGGGAGTTTTACTGGAAACATATGCTTTTTTAAATCTTGCAAATGCAAAAAGTAGTTTTTTACTCAATATGACTATAATGTTCTTAGAATCCTGAGATAATGCAAAAAAGGCAATAAAAATGTATTCAAACATAACTTCTAAACAACACATGCAAAATGGCTAATAATGCCTAGAGATATGTATTTTTGTTAGTAGTACTAGAAAAATGATCTTTTGTAAGGTTTCTAAAGACACAAGTTAGTTTTTTTATTCAATATAACAGTGTGACTGTCAACCTAAACATGAAAGGTTTATAATCATAACTCCAAAACCAAACATGAACTTTGTCTAAAAAAGCCTGTAATATTGAATTTATGTGAGTTTGACCTGAATCAGGTATTTTGGAAAGGTTCAAAAATACAAAAATCAGGTTTTACTGGCCTCATATTGGTCAAACTCAAAATGTCAGTTTATGAAACATGACTCCAAAAATACACATGCAATATGTCTAATAATGCCTGAAGAAATGCATCTTTGAGAGTGTTCCTGAAAAAAAAACATTTGGTACCGTTTGCAAAAACAAAAAGTAATGTTTTACTCAATTTGACAGTAATGTACTTAGAATCCTGAGATAATGCGAATAAAGCAATAAAAATGTATTCCAACATAATTCCTAATCCAAACGTGCAAAGTGTCTAAAAATGCCTGTGATATTGAATACATGTGAGTTTTACTAGATACAGTTGTTTTTCTATAGTTTGCAAATACAAAAATGAGGTATCACTCAATATGACTGTATACTGTAACACTCAATATGACAGTTATTTAAACATAACTCCTACACCACACATGGAAAATGGCTAATAATGCCTGAAATAATGCATCTTTGGGAGTTTTACTCGAAACATATGCTTTTTTATATCTTGCAAATGCAAAAAGTAGTTTTTTACTCAATATGACTATAATGTACTTCGAATCCTGAGATAATGCGAATAAAGCAATAAAAATGTATTCCAACATAATTCCTAATCCAAACGTGCAAAGTGTCTAAAAATGCCTGTGATATTGAATACATGTGAGTTTTACTAGATACAGTTGTTTTTCTATGGTTTGCAAATACAAAAATGAGGTATTACTCAATATGACTGTATACTGTAACACTCAATATAAATAAATAAATGATAAATGGGTTGTACTTGTATAGCGCTTTTCTACCTTCAAGGTACTCAAAGCGCTTTGACACTACTTCCACATTTACCCATTCACACACACATTCACACACTGATGGATGGATGGAGCTGCCATGCAAGGCGCCAACCAGCACCCATCAGGAGCAAGGGTGAAGTGTCTTGCTCAGGACACAACGGACGTGACGAGGTTGGTACTAGGTGGGAATTGAACCAGGGACGCTCGGGTTGCGCACGGCCACTCTCCCCACTGCGCCACGCCGATTCCTAATTCCTAATCCAAACGTGCAAAGTGTCTAAAAATGCCTGTGATATTGAATACATGTAAGTTTTACTAGATACAGTTGTTTTTTGATGGTTTGCAAATACAAAAATGAGGTATTACTCAATATGACTGTATACTGTAACACTCAATATGACAGTTATTTAAACATAACTCCTACACCACACATGGAAAATGGCTAACAATGCCTGAAATAATGCATCTTTGGGAGTTTTACTGGAAACATATGCTTTTTTAAATCTTGCAAATGCAAAAAGTAGTTTTTTACTCAATATGACTATAATGTTCTTAGAATCCTGAGATAATGCGAAAAAAGCAATAAAAATTTATTCAAACATAACTTCTAAACAACACATGCAAAATGGCTAATAATGCCTAGAGATATGTATTTTTGTTAGTAGTACTAGAAAAATAATCTTTTGTAAGGTTTCTAAAGACACAAGTTAGTTTTTTTATTCAATATAACAGTGTGACTGTCAACCTAAATATGAAAGGTTTATAATCATAACTCCAAAACCAAACATGAACTTTGTCTAAAAAAGCCTGTAATATTGAATTTATGTGAGTTTAACCTGAATCAGGTATTTTGGAAAGGTTCAAAAATACAAAAATCAGGTTTTACTGGCCTCATATTGGTCAAACTCAAAATGTCAGTTTATGAAACATAACTCCAAAAATACACATGGAATATGTCTAATAATGCCTGAAGAAATGCATCTTTGAGAGTTTTCCTGAAAAAAAAAACATTTGATACCGTTTGCAAAAACAAAAAGTAATGTTTTACTCAATTTGACAGTAATGTACTTAGAATCCTGAGATAATGCGAATAAAGCAATAAAAATGTATTCCAACATAATTCCTAATCCAAACGTGCAAAGTGTCTAAAAATGCCTGTGATATTGAATACATGTAAGTTTTACTAGATACAGTTGTTTTTCTATGGTTTGCAAATACAAAAATGAGGTATTACTCAATATGACTGTATACTGTAACACTCAATATGACAGTTATTTAAACATAACTCCTACACCACACATGGAAAATGGCTAACAATGCCTGAAATAATGCATCTTTGGGAGTTTTACTCGAAACATATGCTTTTTTAAATCTTGCAAATGCAAAAAGTAGTTTTTTACTCAATATGACTATAATGTTCTTAGAATCCTGAGATAATGCGAAAAAAGCAATAAAAATGTATTCAAACATAACTTCTAAACAACACATGCAAAATGGCTAATGCCTAGAGATATGTATTTTTGTTAGTAGTACTAGAAAAATGATCTTTTGTAAGGTTTCTAAAGACACAAGTTAGTTTTTTTATTCAATATAACAGTGTGACTGTCAACCTAAATATGAAAGGTTTATAATCATAACTCCAAAACCAAACATGAAATTTGTCTAAAAAAGCCTGTAATATTGAATTTATGTGAGTTTGACCTGAATCAGGTATTTTGGAAAGGTTCAAAAATACAAAAATCAGGTTTTACTGGCCTCATATTGGTCAAACTCAAAATGTCATTTTATGAAACATAACTCCAAAAATACACATGCTATATGTCTAATAATGCCTGAAGAAATGCATCTTTGAGAGTTTTCCTGAAAAAAAAAAAACATTTGGTACCGTTTGCAAAAACAAAAAGTAATGTTTTACTCAATTTGACAGTAATGTACTTAGAATCCTGAGATAATGCGAATAAAGCAATAAAAATGTATTCCAACATAATTCCTAATCCAAACGTGCAAAGTGTCTAAAAATGCCTGTGATATTGAATACATGTAAGTTTTACTAGATACAGTTGTTTTTCTATGGTTTGCAAATACAAAAATGAGGTATTACTCAATATGACTGTATACTGTAACACTCAATATGACAGTTATTTAAACATAACTCCTACACCACACATGGAAAATGGCTAACAATGCCTGAAATAATGCATCTTTGGGAGTTTTACTCGAAACATATGTTTTTTTAAATCTTGCAAAAACAAAAAGTAATGTTCTACTCAATTTGACAGTAATGTACTTAGAATCCTGTATTAATGCGAATAAAGCAATAAAAATGTATTCCAACATAATTCCTAATCCAAACGTGCAAAGTGTCTAAAAATGCCTGTGATATTGAATACACGTGAGTTTTACTAGATACAGTTGTTTTTCTATGGTTTGCAAATACAAAAATGAGGTATTACTCAATATGACTGTATACTGTAACACTCAATATGACAGTTATTTAAACACAACTCCTACACCACACATGGAAAATGGCTAATAATGCCTGAAATAATGCATCTTTGGGAGTTTCACTGGAAACATATGCTTTTTTAAATCTTGCAAATGCAAAAAGTAGTTTTTTACTCAATATGACTATAATGTTCTTAGAATCCTGAGATAATGCGAAAAAAGCAATAAAAATGTATTCAAACATAACTTCTAAACAACACATGCAAAATGGCAAATAATGCCTAGAGATATGTATTTTTGTTAGTAGTACTAGAAAAATGATCTTTTGTAAGGTTTCTAAAGACACAAGTTAGTTTTTTTATTCAATATAACAGTGTGACTGTCAACCTAAACATGAAAGGTTTATAATCATAACTCCAAAACCAAACATGAACTTTGTCTAAAAAAGCCTGTAATATTGAATTTATGTGAGTTTGACCTGAATCAGGTATTTTGGAAAGGTTCAAAAATACAAAAATCAGGTTTTACTGGCCTCATATTGGTCAAACTCAAAATGTCAGTTTATGAAACATAACTCCAAAAATACACATGCAATATGTCTAATAATGCCTGAAGAAATGCATCTTTGAGAGTGTTCCTGAAAAAAAAAACATTTGGTACCGTTTGCAAAAACAAAAAGTAATGTTTTACTCAATTTGACAGTAATGTACTTAGAATCCTGAGATAATGCGAATAAAGCAATAAAAATGTATTCCAACATAATTCCTAATCCAAACGTGCAAAGTGTCTAAAAATGCCTGTGATATTGAATACATGTGAGTTTTACTAGATACAGTTGTTTTTCTATGGTTTGCAAATACAAAAATGAGGTATTACTCAATATGACTGTATACTGTAACACTCAATATGACAGTTATTTAAACATAACTCCTACACCACACATGGAAAATGGCTAATAATGCCTGAAATAATGCATCTTTGGGAGTTTTACTGGAAACATATGCTTTTTTAAATCTTGCAAATGCAAAAAGTAGTTTTTTACTCAATATGACTATAATGTTCTTAGAATCCTGAGATAATGCGAAAAAAGCAATAAAAATGTATTCAAACATAACTTCTAAACAACACATGCAAAATGGTTAATGCCTAGAGATATGTATTTTTGTTAGTAGTACTAGAAAAATGATCTTTTGTAAGGTTTCTAAAGACACAAGTTAGTTTTTTTATTCAATATAACAGTGTGACTGTCAACCTAAATATGAAAGGTTTATAATCATAACTCCAAAACCAAACATGAAATTTGTCTAAAAAAGCCTGTAATATTGAATTTATGTGAGTTTGACCTGAATCAGGTATTTTGGAAAGGTTCAAAAATACAAAAATCAGGTTTTACTGGCCTCATATTGGTCAAACTCAAAATGTCAGTTTATGAAACATAACTCCAAAAATACACATGCTATATGTCTAATAATGCCTGAAGAAATGCATCTTTGAGAGTTTTCCTGAAAAAAAAAACATTTGGTACCGTTTGCAAAAACAAAAAGTAAAGTTTTACTCAATTTGACAGTAATGTACTTAGAATCCTGAGATAATGCGAATAAAGCAATAAAAATGTATTCCAACATAATTCCTAATCCAAACGTGCAAAGTGTCTAAAAATGCCTGTGATATTGAATACATGTGAGTTTTACTAGATACAGTTGTTTTTCTATGGTTTGCAAATACAAAAATGAGGTATTACTCAATATGACTGTATACTGTAACACTCAATAGGACAGTTATTTAAACATAACTCCTACACCACACATGGAAAATGGCTAATAATGCCTGAAATAATGCATCTTTGGGAGTTTTACTGGAAACATATGCTTTTTTAAATCTTGCAAATGCAAAAAGTAGTTTTTTACTCAATATGACTATAATGTTCTTAGAATCCTGAGATAATGCAAAAAAGGCAATAAAAATGTATTCAAACATAACTTCTAAACAACACATGCAAAATGGCTAATAATGCCTAGAGATATGTATTTTTGTTAGTAGTACTAGAAAAATGATCTTTTGTAAGGTTTCTAAAGACACAAGTTAGTTTTTTTATTCAATATAACAGTGTGACTGTCAACCTAAACATGAAAGGTTTATAATCATAACTCCAAAACCAAACATGAACTTTGTCTAAAAAAGCCTGTAATATTGAATTTATGTGAGTTTGACCTGAATCAGGTATTTTGGAAAGGTTCAAAAATACAAAAATCAGGTTTTACTGGCCTCATATTGGTCAAACTCAAAATGTCAGTTTATGAAACATGACTCCAAAAATACACATGCAATATGTCTAATAATGCCTGAAGAAATGCATCTTTGAGAGTGTTCCTGAAAAAAAAACATTTGGTACCGTTTGCAAAAACAAAAAGTAATGTTTTACTCAATTTGACAGTAATGTACTTAGAATCCTGAGATAATGCGAATAAAGCAATAAAAATGTATTCCAACATAATTCCTAATCCAAACGTGCAAAGTGTCTAAAAATGCCTGTGATATTGAATACATGTGAGTTTTACTAGATACAGTTGTTTTTCTATAGTTTGCAAATACAAAAATGAGGTATCACTCAATATGACTGTATACTGTAACACTCAATATGACAGTTATTTAAACATAACTCCTACACCACACATGGAAAATGGCTAATAATGCCTGAAATAATGCATCTTTGGGAGTTTTACTCGAAACATATGCTTTTTTATATCTTGCAAATGCAAAAAGTAGTTTTTTACTCAATATGACTATAATGTACTTCGAATCCTGAGATAATGCGAATAAAGCAATAAAAATGTATTCCAACATAATTCCTAATCCAAACGTGCAAAGTGTCTAAAAATGCCTGTGATATTGAATACATGTGAGTTTTACTAGATACAGTTGTTTTTCTATGGTTTGCAAATACAAAAATGAGGTATTACTCAATATGACTGTATACTGTAACACTCAATATAAATAAATAAATGATAAATGGGTTGTACTTGTATAGCGCTTTTCTACCTTCAAGGTACTCAAAGCGCTTTGACACTACTTCCACATTTACCCATTCACACACACATTCACACACTGATGGATGGATGGAGCTGCCATGCAAGGCGCCAACCAGCACCCATCAGGAGCAAGGGTGAAGTGTCTTGCTCAGGACACAACGGACGTGACGAGGTTGGTACTAGGTGGGAATTGAACCAGGGACGCTCGGGTTGCGCACGGCCACTCTCCCCACTGCGCCACGCCGATTCCTAATTCCTAATCCAAACGTGCAAAGTGTCTAAAAATGCCTGTGATATTGAATACATGTAAGTTTTACTAGATACAGTTGTTTTTTGATGGTTTGCAAATACAAAAATGAGGTATTACTCAATATGACTGTATACTGTAACACTCAATATGACAGTTATTTAAACATAACTCCTACACCACACATGGAAAATGGCTAACAATGCCTGAAATAATGCATCTTTGGGAGTTTTACTGGAAACATATGCTTTTTTAAATCTTGCAAATGCAAAAAGTAGTTTTTTACTCAATATGACTATAATGTTCTTAGAATCCTGAGATAATGCGAAAAAAGCAATAAAAATTTATTCAAACATAACTTCTAAACAACACATGCAAAATGGCTAATAATGCCTAGAGATATGTATTTTTGTTAGTAGTACTAGAAAAATAATCTTTTGTAAGGTTTCTAAAGACACAAGTTAGTTTTTTTATTCAATATAACAGTGTGACTGTCAACCTAAATATGAAAGGTTTATAATCATAACTCCAAAACCAAACATGAACTTTGTCTAAAAAAGCCTGTAATATTGAATTTATGTGAGTTTAACCTGAATCAGGTATTTTGGAAAGGTTCAAAAATACAAAAATCAGGTTTTACTGGCCTCATATTGGTCAAACTCAAAATGTCAGTTTATGAAACATAACTCCAAAAATACACATGGAATATGTCTAATAATGCCTGAAGAAATGCATCTTTGAGAGTTTTCCTGAAAAAAAAAACATTTGATACCGTTTGCAAAAACAAAAAGTAATGTTTTACTCAATTTGACAGTAATGTACTTAGAATCCTGAGATAATGCGAATAAAGCAATAAAAATGTATTCCAACATAATTCCTAATCCAAACGTGCAAAGTGTCTAAAAATGCCTGTGATATTGAATACATGTAAGTTTTACTAGATACAGTTGTTTTTCTATGGTTTGCAAATACAAAAATGAGGTATTACTCAATATGACTGTATACTGTAACACTCAATATGACAGTTATTTAAACATAACTCCTACACCACACATGGAAAATGGCTAACAATGCCTGAAATAATGCATCTTTGGGAGTTTTACTCGAAACATATGCTTTTTTAAATCTTGCAAATGCAAAAAGTAGTTTTTTACTCAATATGACTATAATGTTCTTAGAATCCTGAGATAATGCGAAAAAAGCAATAAAAATGTATTCAAACATAACTTCTAAACAACACATGCAAAATGGCTAATGCCTAGAGATATGTATTTTTGTTAGTAGTACTAGAAAAATGATCTTTTGTAAGGTTTCTAAAGACACAAGTTAGTTTTTTTATTCAATATAACAGTGTGACTGTCAACCTAAATATGAAAGGTTTATAATCATAACTCCAAAACCAAACATGAAATTTGTCTAAAAAAGCCTGTAATATTGAATTTATGTGAGTTTGACCTGAATCAGGTATTTTGGAAAGGTTCAAAAATACAAAAATCAGGTTTTACTGGCCTCATATTGGTCAAACTCAAAATGTCATTTTATGAAACATAACTCCAAAAATACACATGCTATATGTCTAATAATGCCTGAAGAAATGCATCTTTGAGAGTTTTCCTGAAAAAAAAAAAACATTTGGTACCGTTTGCAAAAACAAAAAGTAATGTTTTACTCAATTTGACAGTAATGTACTTAGAATCCTGAGATAATGCGAATAAAGCAATAAAAATGTATTCCAACATAATTCCTAATCCAAACGTGCAAAGTGTCTAAAAATGCCTGTGATATTGAATACATGTAAGTTTTACTAGATACAGTTGTTTTTCTATGGTTTGCAAATACAAAAATGAGGTATTACTCAATATGACTGTATACTGTAACACTCAATATGACAGTTATTTAAACATAACTCCTACACCACACATGGAAAATGGCTAACAATGCCTGAAATAATGCATCTTTGGGAGTTTTACTCGAAACATATGCTTTTTTAAATCTTGCAAAAACAAAAAGTAATGTTCTACTCAATTTGACAGTAATGTACTTAGAATCCTGTATTAATGCGAATAAAGCAATAAAAATGTATTCCAACATAATTCCTAATCCAAACGTGCAAAGTGTCTAAAAATGCCTGTGATATTGAATACACGTGAGTTTTACTAGATACAGTTGTTTTTCTATGGTTTGCAAATACAAAAATGAGGTATTACTCAATATGACTGTATACTGTAACACTCAATATGACAGTTATTTAAACACAACTCCTACACCACACATGGAAAATGGCTAATAATGCCTGAAATAATGCATCTTTGGGAGTTTCACTGGAAACATATGCTTTTTTAAATCTTGCAAATGCAAAAAGTAGTTTTTTACTCAATATGACTATAATGTTCTTAGAATCCTGAGATAATGCGAAAAAAGCAATAAAAATGTATTCAAACATAACTTCTAAACAACACATGCAAAATGGCAAATAATGCCTAGAGATATGTATTTTTGTTAGTAGTACTAGAAAAATGATCTTTTGTAAGGTTTCTAAAGACACAAGTTAGTTTTTTTATTCAATATAACAGTGTGACTGTCAACCTAAACATGAAAGGTTTATAATCATAACTCCAAAACCAAACATGAACTTTGTCTAAAAAAGCCTGTAATATTGAATTTATGTGAGTTTGACCTGAATCAGGTATTTTGGAAAGGTTCAAAAATACAAAAATCAGGTTTTACTGGCCTCATATTGGTCAAACTCAAAATGTCAGTTTATGAAACATAACTCCAAAAATACACATGCAATATGTCTAATAATGCCTGAAGAAATGCATCTTTGAGAGTGTTCCTGAAAAAAAAAACATTTGGTACCGTTTGCAAAAACAAAAAGTAATGTTTTACTCAATTTGACAGTAATGTACTTAGAATCCTGAGATAATGCGAATAAAGCAATAAAAATGTATTCCAACATAATTCCTAATCCAAACGTGCAAAGTGTCTAAAAATGCCTGTGATATTGAATACATGTGAGTTTTACTAGATACAGTTGTTTTTCTATGGTTTGCAAATACAAAAATGAGGTATTACTCAATATGACTGTATACTGTAACACTCAATATGACAGTTATTTAAACATAACTCCTACACCACACATGGAAAATGGCTAATAATGCCTGAAATAATGCATCTTTGGGAGTTTTACTGGAAACATATGCTTTTTTAAATCTTGCAAATGCAAAAAGTAGTTTTTTACTCAATATGACTATAATGTTCTTAGAATCCTGAGATAATGCGAAAAAAGCAATAAAAATGTATTCAAACATAACTTCTAAACAACACATGCAAAATGGTTAATGCCTAGAGATATGTATTTTTGTTAGTAGTACTAGAAAAATGATCTTTTGTAAGGTTTCTAAAGACACAAGTTAGTTTTTTTATTCAATATAACAGTGTGACTGTCAACCTAAATATGAAAGGTTTATAATCATAACTCCAAAACCAAACATGAAATTTGTCTAAAAAAGCCTGTAATATTGAATTTATGTGAGTTTGACCTGAATCAGGTATTTTGGAAAGGTTCAAAAATACAAAAATCAGGTTTTACTGGCCTCATATTGGTCAAACTCAAAATGTCAGTTTATGAAACATAACTCCAAAAATACACATGCTATATGTCTAATAATGCCTGAAGAAATGCATCTTTGAGAGTTTTCCTGAAAAAAAAAACATTTGGTACCGTTTGCAAAAACAAAAAGTAAAGTTTTACTCAATTTGACAGTAATGTACTTAGAATCCTGAGATAATGCGAATAAAGCAATAAAAATGTATTCCAACATAATTCCTAATCCAAACGTGCAAAGTGTCTAAAAATGCCTGTGATATTGAATACATGTGAGTTTTACTAGATACAGTTGTTTTTCTATGGTTTGCAAATACAAAAATGAGGTATTACTCAATATGACTGTATACTGTAACACTCAATAGGACAGTTATTTAAACATAACTCCTACACCACACATGGAAAATGGCTAATAATGCCTGAAATAATGCATCTTTGGGAGTTTTACTGGAAACATATGCTTTTTTAAATCTTGCAAATGCAAAAAGTAGTTTTTTACTCAATATGACTATAATGTTCTTAGAATCCTGAGATAATGCGAAAAAAGCAATAAAAATGTATTCAAACATAACTTCTAAACAACAAGTGCAAAATGGCTAATAATGCCTAGAGATATGTATTTTTGTTAGTAGTACTAGAAAAATGATCTTTTGTAAGGTTTCTAAAGACACGAGTTAGTTTTCTTATTCAATATAACAGTGTGACTGTCAACCTAAATATGAAAGGTTTATAATCTTAACTCCAAAACCAAACATGAACTTTGTCTAAAAAAGCCTGTAATATTGAATTTATGTGATTTTGACCTGAATCAGGTATTTTGGAAAGGTTCAAAAATACAAAAATCGGGTTTTACTGGCCTCATATTGGTCAAACTCAAAATGTCAGTTTATGAAACATAACTCCAAAAATACACATGCAATATGTCTAATAATGCCTGAAGAAATGCATCTTTGAGAGTTTTCCTGAAAAAAAAAAACCTTTGGTACCGTTTGCAAAAACAAAAAGTAATGTTTTACTCAATTTGACAGTAATGTACTTAGAATCCTGAGATAATGCGAAAAAAGCAATAAAAATGTATTCAAACATAACTTCTAAACAAAACATGCAAAATGGCTAATAATGCCTAGAGATATGTATTTTTGTTAGTAGTACTAGAAAAATGATCTTTTGTAAGGTTTCTAAAGACACAAGTTAGTTTTTTTATTCAATATAACAGTGTGACTGTCAACCCAAATATGAAAGGTTTATAATCATAACTCCAAAACCAAACATGAACTTTGTCTAAAAAAGCCTGTAATATTGAATTTATGTGAGTTTGACCTGAATCAGGTATTTTGGAAAGGTTCAAAAATACAAAAATCAGGTTTTACTGGCCTCATATTGGTCAAACTCAAAATGTCAGTTTATGAAACATAACTCCAAAAATACACATGCAATATGTGTAATAATGCCTGAAATAATGCATCTTTGGGAGTTTTACTCGAAACATATGCTTTTTTAAATCTTGCAAATGCAAAAAGTAGTTTTTTACTCAATATGACTGTAATGTTCTTAGAATCCTGAGATAATGTGAAAAAAGCAATAAAAATGTATTCAAACATAACTTCTAAACAACACATGCAAAATGGCTAATAATGCCTAGAGATATGTATTTGTGTTAGTAGTACTAGAAAAAGGATCTTTTGTAAGGTTTCTAAAGACACAAGTTAGTTTTTTTATTCAATATAACAGTGTGACTGTCAACCTAAACATGAAAGGTTTATAATCATAACTCCAAAACCAAACATGAACTTTGTCTAAAAAAGCCTGTAATATTGAATTTATGTGAGTTTGACCTGAATCAGGTATTTTGGAAAGGTTCAAAAATACAAAAATCAGGTTTTACTGGCCTCATATTGGTCAAACTCAAAATGTCAGTTTATGAAACATAACTCCAAAAATACACATGCAATATGTGTAATAATGCCCGAAGAAATGCATCTTTGAGAGTGTTCCTGAAAAAAAAAACATTTGGTAACGTTTGCAAAAACAAAAAGTAATGTTTTACTCAATTTGACAGTAATGTACTTAGAATCCTGAGATAATGCGAATAAAGCAATAAAAATGTATTCCAACATAATTCCTAATCCAAACGTGCAAAGAGTCTAAAAATGCCTGTGATATTGAATACATGTGAGTTTTACTAGATACAGTTGTTTTTCTATGGTTTGCAAATACAAAAATGAGGTATTACTCAATATGACTGTATACTGTAACACTCAATATGACAGTTATTTAAACATAACTCCTACACCACACATGAAAAATGGCTAATAATGCCTGAAATAATGCATCTTTGGGAGTTTTACTGGAAACATATGCTTTTTTAAATCTTGCAAATGCAAAAAGTAGTTTTTTACTCAATATGACTATAATGTTCTTAGAATCCTGAGATAATGCGAAAAAAGCAATAAAAATGTATTCAAACATAACTTCTAAACAACACATGCAAAATGGCTAATAATGCCTAGAGATGTGTATTTTTGTTAGTAGTACTAGAAAAATGATCTTTTGTAAGGTTTCTAAAGACACAAGTTAGTTTTTTTATTCAATATAACAGTGTGACTGTCAACCTAAATATGAAAGGTTTATAATCATAACTCCAAAACCAAACATGAACTTTCTCTAAAAAAGCCTGTAATATTGAATTTATGTGAGTTTGACCTGAATCAGGTATTTTGGAAAGGTTCAAAAATACAAAAATCAGGTTTTACTGGCCTCATATTGGTCAAACTCAAAATGTCAGTTTATGAAACATAACTCCAAAAATACACATGCAATATGTCTAATAATGCCTGAAGAAATGCATCTTTAAGAGTTTTCCTGAAAAAAAAAAACATTTGGTACCGTTTGCAAAAACAAAAAGTAATGTTTTACTCAATTTGACAGTAATGTACTTAGAATCCTGAGATAATGCGAATAAAGCAATAAAAATGTATTCCAACATAATTCCTAATCCAAACGTGCAAAGTGTCTAAAAAGGCCTGTGATATTGAATACATGTGAGTTTTACTAGATACAGTTGTTTTTCTATGGTATGCAAATACAAAAATGAGGTATTACTCAATATGACTGTATACAGTAACATTCAATATGACAGTTATTTAAACATAACTCCTACACCACACATGAAAAATGGCTAATAATGCCTGAAATAATGCAACTTTGGGAGTTTTACTCGAAACATATGCTTTTTTAAATCTTGCAAATGCAAAAAGTAGTTGTTTACTCAATATGACTATAATGTTCTTAGAATCCTGAGATAATGCGAAAAAAGCAATAAAAATGTATTCAAACATAACTTCTAAACAACACATGCAAAATGGCTAATAATGCCTAGAGATATGTATTTTTGTTAGTAGTACTAGAAAAATGATCTTTTGTAAGGTTCCTAAAGACACAAGTTAGTTTTTTTATTCAATATAACAGTGTGACTGTCAACCTAAATATGAAAGGTTTATAATCATAACTCCAAAACCAAACATGAACTTTGTCTAAAAAAGCCTGTAATATTGAATTTATGTGAGTTTGACCTGAATCAGGTATTTTGGAAAGGTTCAAAAATACAAAAATCAGGTTTTAATGGCCTCATATTTGTCAAACTCAAAATGTCAGTTTATGAAACATAACTCGAAAAATACACATGCAATATGTCTAATAATGCCTGAAGAAATGGATCTTTGAGAGTTTTCCTGAAAAAAAAAAACATTTGGTACCGTTTGCAAAAACAAAAAGTAATGTTTTACTCAATTTGACAGTAATGTACTTAGAATCCTGAGATAATGTAAATAAAGCAATAAAAATGTATTCCAACATAATTCCTAATCCAAACGTGCAACGTGTCTAAAAATGCCTGTGATATTGAATACATGTGAGTTTTACTAGATACAGTTGTTTTTCTATGGTTTGCAAATACAAAAATGAGGTATTACTCAATATGACTGTATACTGTAACACTCAATATGACAGTTATTTAAACATAACTCCTACACCACACATGGAAAATGGCTAATAATGCCTGAAATAATGCATCTTTGGGAGTTTTACTGGAAACATATGCTTTTTTAAATCTTGCAAATGCAAAAAGTAGTTTTTTACTCAATATGACTATAATGTTCTTAGAATCCTGAGATAATGCGAAAAAAGCAATAAAAATGTATTCAAACATAACTTCTAAACAACACATGCAAAATGGCTAATAATGCCTAGAGATATGTGCTTTTGTTAGTAGTACTAGAAAAATGATCTTTTGTAAGGTTTCTAAAGACACAAGTTAGTTTTTTTATTCAATATAACAGTGTGACTGTCAACCTAAATTTGAAAGGTTTATAATCATAACTCCAAAACCAAACATGAACTTTGTCCAAAAAAGCCTGTAATATTGAATTTATGTGAGTTTGACCTGAATCAGGTATTTTGGAAAGGTTCAAAAATACAAAAATCAGGTTTTACTGGCCTCATATTGGTCAAACTCAAAATGTCAGTTTATGAAACATAACTCCAAAAATACACATGCAATATGTCTAATAATGCCTGAAGAAATGCATCTTTGAGAGTTTTCCTGAAAAAAAAAACATTTGGTACCGTTTGCAAAAACAAAAAGTAATGTTTTACTCAATTTGACAGTAATGTACTTAGAATCCTGAGATAATGCGAATAAAGCAATAAAAATGTATTCCAACATAATTCCTAATCCAAACGTGCAAAGTGTCTAAAAATGCCTGTGATATTGAATACATGTAAGTTTTACTAGATACAGTTGTTTTCTATGGTTTGCAAATACAAAAATGAGGTATTACTCAATATTACTGTATACTGTAACACTCAATATGACAGTTATTTAAACATAACTCCTACACCACACATGGAAAATGGCTAACAATGCCTGAAATAATGCATCTTTGGGAGTTTTACTCGAAACATATGCTTTTTTAAATCTTGCAAATGCAAAAAGTAGTTTTTTACTCAATATGACTATAATGTTCTTAGAATCCTGACATAATGCGAAAAAAGCAATAAAAATGTATTCAAACATAACTTCTAAACAACACATGCAAAATGGCAAATAATGCCTAGAGATATGTATTTTTGTTAGTAGTACTAGAAAAATGATCTTTTGTAATGTTTCTAAAGACACAAGTTAGTTTTTTTATTCAATATAACAGTGTGACTGTCAACCTAAACATGAAAGGTTTATAATCATAACTCCAAAACCAAACATGAACTTTGTCTAAAAAAGCCTGTAATATTGAATTTATGTGAGTTTGACCTGAATCAGGTATTTTGGAAAGGTTCAAAAATACAAAAATCAGGTTTTACTGGCCTCATATTGGTCAAACTCAAAAACCAAACATGAACTTTGTCTAAAAAAGCCTGTAATATTGAATTTATGTGAGTTTGACCTGAATCAGGTATTTTGGAAAGGTTCAAAAATACAAAAATCAGGTTTTACTGGCCTCATATTGGTCAAACTCAAAATGTCAGTTTATGAAACATAACTCCAAAAATACACATGCAATATGTCTAATAATGCCTGAAGAAATGCATCTTTGAGAGTGTTCCTGAAAAAAAAAACATTTGGTACCGTTTGCAAAAACAAAAAGTAATGTTTTACTCAATTTGACAGTAATGTACTTAGAATCCTGAGATAATGCGAATAAAGCAATAAAAATGTATTCCAACATAATTCCTAATCCAAACGTGCAAAGTGTCTAAAAATGCCTGTGATATTGAATACATGTGAGTTTTACTAGATACAGTTGTTTTTCTATGGTTTGCAAATACAAAAATGAGGTATTACTCAATATGACTGTATACTGTAACACTCAATATGACAGTTATTTAAACATAACTCCTACACCACACATGGAAAATGGCTAATAATGCCTGAAATAATGCATCTTTGGGAGTTTTACTGGAAACATATGCTTTTTTAAATCTTGCAAATGCAAAAAGTAGTTTTTTACTCAATATGACTATAATGTTCTTAGAATCCTGAGATAATGCGAAAAAAGCAATAAAAATGTATTCAAACATAACTTCTAAACAACACATGCAAAATGGCTAATGCCTAGAGATATGTATTTTTGTTAGTAGTACTAGAAAAATGATCTTTTGTAAGGTTTCTAAAGACACAAGTTATTTTTTTTATTCAATATAACAGTGTGACTGTCAACCTAAATATGAAAGGTTTATAATCATAACTCCAAAACCAAACATGAAATTTGTCTAAAAAAGCCTGTAATATTGAATTTATGTGAGTTTGACCTGAATCAGGTATTTTGGAAAGGTTCAAAAATACAAAAATCAGGTTTTACTGGCCTCATATTGGTCAAACTCAAAATGTCAGTTTATGAAACATAACTCCAAAAATACACATGCTATATGTCTAATAATGCCTGAAGAAATGCATCTTTGAGAGTTTTCCTGAAAAAAAAACATTTGGTACCGTTTGCAAAAACAAAAAGTAAAGTTTTACTCAATTTGACAGTAATGTACTTAGAATCCTGAGATAATGCGAATAAAGCAATAAAAATGTATTCCAACATAATTCCTAATCCAAACGTGCAAAGTGTCTAAAAATGCCTGTGATATTGAATACATGTGAGTTTTACTAGATACAGTTGTTTTTCTATGGTTTGCAAATACAAAAATGAGGTATTACTCAATATGACTGTATACTGTAACACTCAATAGGACAGTTATTTAAACATAACTCCTACACCACACATGGAAAATGGCTAATAATGCCTGAAATAATGCATCTTTGGGAGTTTTACTGGAAACATATGCTTTTTTAAATCTTGCAAATGCAAAAAGTAGTTTTTTACTCAATATGACTATAATGTTCTTAGAATCCTGAGATAATGCGAAAAAAGCAATAAAAATGTATTCAAACATAACTTCTAAACAACACATGCAAAATGGCTAATAATGCCTAGAGATATGTATTTTTGTTAGTAGTACTAGAAAAATGATCTTTTGTAAGGTTTCTAAAGACACGAGTTAGTTTTCTTATTCAATATAACAGTGTGACTGTCAACCTAAATATGAAAGGTTTATAATCTTAACTCCAAAACCAAACATGAACTTTGTCTAAAAAAGCCTGTAATATTGAATTTATGTGATTTTGACCTGAATCAGGTATTTTGGAAAGGTTCAAAAATACAAAAATCGGGTTTTACTGGCCTCATATTGGTCAAACTCAAAATGTCAGTTTATGAAACATAACTCCAAAAATACACATGCAATATGTCTAATAATGCCTGAAGAAATGCATCTTTGAGAGTTTTCCTGAAAAAAAAAACCTTTGGTACCGTTTGCAAAAACAAAAAGTAATGTTTTACTCAATTTGACAGTAATGTACTTAGAATCCTGAGATAATGCGAATAAAGCAATAAAAATGTATTCCAACATAATTCCTAATCCAAACGTGCAAAGTGTCTAAAAATGCCTGTGGTATTGAATACATGTGAGTTTTACTAGATGCAGTTGTTTTTCTATGGTTTGCAAATACAAAAATGAGGTATTACTCAATATGACTGTATACTGTAACACTCAATATGACAGTTATTTAAACATAACTCCTACACCACACATGGAAAATGGCTAATAATGCCTGAAATAATGCATCTTTGGGAGTTTTACTCGAAACATATGCTTTTTTAAATCTTGCAAATGCAAAAAGTAGTTTTTTACTCAATATGACTATAATGTTCTTAGAATCCTGAGATAATGCGAAAAAAGCAATAAAAATGTATTCAAACATAACTTCTAAACAACACATGCAAAATGGCTAATAATGCCTAGAGATATGTATTTTTGTTAGTAGTACTAGAAAAAGGATCTTTTGTAAGGTTTCTAAAGACACAAGTTAGTTTTTTTATTCAATATAACAGTGTGACTGTCAACCCAAATATGAAAGGTTTATAATCATAACTCCAAAACCAAACATGAACTTTGTCTAAAAAAGCCTGTAATATTGAATTTATGTGAGTTTGACCTGAATCAGGTATTTTGGAAAGGTTCAAAAATACAAAAATCAGGTTTTACTGGACTCATATTGGTCAAACTCAAAATGTCAGTTTATGAAACATAACTCCAAAAAATACACATGCAATATGTCTAATAATGCCTGAAGAAATGCATCTTTGAGAGTTTTCCTGAAAAAAAAAAAACATTTGGTACCGTTTGCAAAAACAAAAAGTAATGTTTTACTCAATTTGAAAGTAATGTACTTAGAATCCTGAGATAATGCGAATAAAGCAATAAAAATGTATTCCAACATAATTCCTAATCCAAACGTGCAAAGTGTCTAAAAATGCCTGTGATATTGAATACATGTGAGTTTTACTAGATACAGTTTTTTTTCTATGGTTTGCAAATACAAAAATGAGGTATTACTCAATATGACTGTATACTGTAACACTCAATATGACAGTTATTTAAACATAACTCCTACACCAGACATGGGAAATGGCTAATAATGCCTGAAATAATGCATCTTTGGGAGTTTTACTCGAAACATATGCTTTTTTAAATCTTGCAAATGCAAAAAGTAGTTTTTTACTCAATATGACTGTAATGTTCTTAGAATCCTGAGATAATGTGAAAAAAGCAATAAAAATGTATTCAAACATAACTTCTAAACAACACATGCAAAATGGCTAATAATGCCTAGAGATATGTATTTTTGTTAGTAGTACTAGAAAAAGGATCTTTTGTAAGGTTTCTAAAGACACAAGTTAGTTTTTTTATTCAATATAACAGTGTGACTGTCAACCTAAACATGAAAGGTTTATAATCATAACTCCAAAACCAAACATGAACTTTGTCTAAAAAAGCCTGTAATATTGAATTTATGTGAGTTTGACCTGAATCAGGTATTTTGGAAAGGTTCAAAAATACAAAAATCGGGTTTTACTGGCCTCATATTGGTCAAACTCAAAATGTCAGTTTATGAAACATAACTCCAAAAATACACATGCAATATGTGTAATAATGCCTGAAGAAATGCATCTTTGAGAGTGTTCCTGAAAAAAAAACATTTGGTAACGTTTGCAAAAACAAAAAGTAATGTTTTACTCAATTTGACAGTAATGTACTTAGAATCCTGAGATAATGCGAATATATCAATAAAAATGTATTCCAACATAATTCCTAATCCAAACGTGCAAAGTGTCTAAAAATGCCTGTGATATTGAATACATGTGAGTTTTACTAGATACAGTTTTTTTTCTATGGTTTGCAAATACAAAAATGAGGTATTACTCAATATGACTGTATACTGTAACACTCAATATGACAGTTATTTAAACATAACTCCTACACCACACATGGGAAATGGCTAATAATGCCTGAAATAATGCATCTTTGGGAGTTTTACTCGAAACATATGCTTTTTTAAATCTTGCAAATGCAAAAAGTAGTTTTTTACTCAATATGACTGTAATGTTCTTAGAATCCTGAGATAATGTGAAAAAAGCAATAAAAATGTATTCAAACATAACTTCTAAACAACACATGCAAAATGGCTAATAATGCCTAGAGATATGTATTTTTGTTAGTAGTACTAGAAAAAGGATCTTTTGTAAGGTTTCTAAAGACACAAGTTAGTTTTTTTATTCAATATAACAGTGTGACTGTCAACCTAAACATGAAAGGTTTATAATCATAACTCCAAAACCAAACATGAACTTTGTCTAAAAAAGCCTGTAATATTGAATTTATGTGAGTTTGACCTGAATCAGGTATTTTGGAAAGGTTCAAAAATACAAAAATCGGGTTTTACTGGCCTCATATTGGTCAAACTCAAAATGTCAGTTTATGAAACATAACTCCAAAAATACACATGCAATATGTGTAATAATGCCTGAAGAAATGCATCTTTGAGAGAGTTCCTGAAAAAAAAAACATTTGGTAACGTTTGCAAAAACAAAAAGTAATGTTTTACTCAATTTGACAGTAATGTACTTAGAATCCTGAGATAATGCGAATAAAGCAATAAAAATGTATTCCAACATAATTCCTAATCCAAACGTGCAAAGAGTCTAAAAATGCCTGTGATATTGAATACATGTGAGTTTTACTAGATACAGTTGTTTTTCTATGGTTTGCAAATACAAAAATGAGGTATTACTCAATATGACTGTATACTGTAACACTCAATATGACAGTTATTTAAACATAACTCCTACACCACACATGAAAAATGGCTAATAATGCCTGAAATAATGCATCTTTGGGAGTTTTACTGGTAACATATGCTTTTTTAAATCTTGCAAATGCAAAAAGTAGTTTTTTACTCAATATGACTATAATGTTCTTAGAATCCTGAGATAATGCGAAAAAAGCAATAAAAATGTATTCAAACATAACTTCTAAACAACACATGCAAAATGGCTAATAATGCCTAGAGATATGTATTTTTGTTAGTAGTACTAGAAAAATGATCTTTTGTAAGGTTTCTAAAGACACAAGTTATTTTTTTTATTCAATATAACAGTGTGACTGTCAACCTAGATATGAAAGGTTTATAATCATAACTCCAAAACCAAACATGAACTTTGTCTAAAAAAGCCTGTAATATTGAATTTATGTGAGTTTGACCTGAATCAGGTATTTTGGAAAGGTTCAAAAATACAAAAATCAGGTTTTACTGGCCTCATATTGGTCAAACTCAAAATGTCAGTTTATGAAACATAACTCCAAAAATACACATGCAATATGTCTAATAATGCCTGAAGAAATGCATCTTTAAGAGTTTTCCTGAAAAAAAAAACATTTGGTACCGTTTGCAAAAACAAAAAGTAATGTTTTACTCAATTTGACAGTAATGTACTTAGAATCCTGAGATAATGCGAATAAAGCAATAAAAATGTATTCCAACATAATTCCTAATCCAAACGTGCAAAGTGTCTAAAAATGCCTGTGGTATTGAATACATGTGAGTTTTACTAGATGCAGTTGTTTTTCTATGGTTTGCAAATACAAAAATGAGGTATTACTCAATATGACTGTATACTGTAACACTCAATATGACAGTTATTTAAACATAACTCCTACACCACACATGGAAAATGGCTAATAATGCCTGAAATAATGCATCTTTGGGAGTTTTAATCGAAACATATGCTTTTTTAAATCTTGCAAATGCAAAAAGTAGTTTTTTACTCAATATGACTATAATGTTCTTAGAATCCTGAGATAATGCGAAAAAAGCAATAAAAATGTATTCAAACATAACTTCTAAACAACACATGCAAAATGGCTAATAATGCCTAGAGATATGTATTTTTGTTAGTAGTACTAGAAAAATGATCTTTTGTAAGGTTTCTAAAGACACAAGTTAGTTTTTTTATTCAATATAACAGTGTGACTGTCAACCCAAATATGAAAGGTTTATAATCATAACTCCAAAACCAAACATGAACTTTGTCTAAAAAAGCCTGTAATATTGAATTTATGTGAGTTTGACCTGAATCAGGTATTTTGGAAAGGTTCAAAAATACAAAAATCAGGTTTTACTGGACTCATATTGGTCAAACTCAAAATGTCAGTTTATGAAACATAACTCCAAAAAATACACATGCAATATGTCTAATAATGCCTGAAGAAATGCATCTTTGAGAGTTTTCCTGAAAAAAAAAAAACATTTGGTACCGTTTGCAAAAACAAAAAGTAATGTTTTACTCAATTTGACAGTAATGTACTTAGAATCCTGAGATAATGCGAATAAAGCAATAAAAATGTATTCCAACATAATTCCTAATCCAAACGTGCAAAGTGTCTAAAAATGCCTGTGATATTGAATACATGTGAGTTTTACTAGATACAGTTTTTTTTCTATGGTTTGCAAATACAAAAATGAGGTATTACTCAATATGACTGTATACTGTAACACTCAATATGACAGTTATTTAAACATAACTCCTACACCACAAATGGGAAATGGATAATAATGCCTGAAATAATGCATCTTTGGGAGTTTTACTCGAAACATATGCTTTTTTAAATCTTGCAAATGCAAAAAGTAGTTTTTTACTCAATATGACTGTAATGTTCTTAGAATCCTGAGATAATGTGAAAAAAGCAATAAAAATGTATTCAAACATAACTTCTAAACAACACATGCAAAATGGCTAATAATGCCTAGAGATATGTATTTTTGTTAGTAGTACTAGAAAAAGGATCTTTTGTAAGGTTTCTAAAGACACAAGTTAGTTTTTTTATTCAATATAACAGTGTGACTGTCAACCTAAACATGAAAGGTTTATAATCATAACTCCAAAACCAAACATGAACTTTGTCTAAAAAAGCCTGTAATATTGAATTTATGTGAGTTTGACCTGAATCAGGTATTTTGGAAAGGTTCAAAAATACAAAAATCGGGTTTTACTGGCCTCATATTGGTCAAACTCAAAATGTCAGTTTATGAAACATAACTCCAAAAATACACATGCAATATGTGTAATAATGCCTGAAGAAATGCATCTTTGAGAGTGTTCCTGAAAAAAAAAACATTTGGTAACGTTTGCAAAAACAAAAAGTAATGTTTTACTCAATTTGACAGTAATGTTCTTAGAATCCTGAGATAATGCGAATAAAGCAATAAAAATGTATTCCAACATAATTCCTAATCCAAACGTGCAAAGTGTCTAAAAATGCCTGTGATATTGAATACATGTGAGTTTTACTAGATACAGTTTTTTTTCTATGGTTTGCAAATACAAAAATGAGGTATTACTCAATATGACTGTATACTGTAACACTCAATATGACAGTTATTTAAACATAACTCCTACACCACACATGGGAAATGGCTAATAATGCCTGAAATAATGCATCTTTGGGAGTTTTACTCGAAACATATGCTTTTTTAAATCTTGCAAATGCAAAAAGTAGTTTTTTACTCAATATGACTATAATGTTCTTAGAATCCTGAGATAATGCGAAAAAAGCAATAAAAATGTATTCAAACATAACTTATAAACAACACATGCAAAATGGCTAATAATGCCTAGAGATATGTATTTTTGTTAGTAGTACTAGAAAAATGATCTTTTGTAAGGTTTCTAAAGACACAAGTTAGTTTTTTTATTCAATATAACAGTGTGACTGTCAACCTAAACATGAAAGGTTTATAATCATAACTCCAAAACCAAACATGAACTTTGTCTAAAAAAGCCTGTAATATTGAATTTATGTGAGTTTGACCTGAATCAGGTATTTTGGAAAGGTTCAAAAATACAAAAATCAGGTTTTACTGGCCTCATATTGGTCAAACTCAAAATGTCAGTTTATGAAACATAACTCCAAAAATACACATGCTATATGTCTAATAATGCCTGAAGAAATGCATCTTTGAGAGTTTTCCTGAAAAAAAAAACATTTGGTACCGTTTGCAAAAACAAAAAGTAAAGTTTTACTCAATTTGACAGTAATGTACTTAGAATCCTGAGATAATGCGAATAAAGCAATAAAAATGTATTCCAACATAATTCCTAATCCAAACGTGCAAAGTGTCTAAAAATGCCTGTGATATTGAATACATGTGAGTTTTACTAGATACAGTTGTTTTTTTATGGTTTGCAAATACAAAAATGAGGTATTACTCAATATGACTGTATACTGTAACACTCAATAGGACAGTTATTTAAACATAACTCCTACACCACACATGGAAAATGGCTAATAATGCCTGAAATAATGCATCTTTGGGAGTTTTACTGGAAACATATGCTTTTTTAAATCTTGCAAATGCAAAAAGTAGTTTTTTACTCAATATGACTATAATGTTCTTAGAATCCTGAGATAATGCGAAAAAAGCAATAAAAATGTATTCAAACATAACTTCTAAACAACACATGCAAAATGGCTAATAATGCCTAGAGATATGTATTTTTGTTAGTAGTACTAGAAAAATGATCTTTTGTAAGGTTTCTAAAGACACGAGTTAGTTTTCTTATTCAATATAACAGTGTGACTGTCAACCTAAATATGAAAGGTTTATAATCTAAACTCCAAAACCAAACATGAACTTTGTCTAAAAAAGCCTGTAATATTGAATTTATGTGATTTTGACCTGAATCAGGTATTTTGGAAAGGTTCAAAAATACAAAAATCGGGTTTTACTGGCCTCATATTGGTCAAACTCAAAATGTCAGTTTATGAAACATAACTCCAAAAATACACATGCAATATGTCTAATAATGCCTGAAGAAATGCATCTTTGAGAGTTTTCCTGAAAAAAAAAAAACCTTTGGTACCGTTTGCAAAAACAAAAAGTAATGTTTTACTCAATTTGACAGTAATGTACTTAGAATCCTGAGATAATGCGAATAAAGCAATAAAAATGTATTCCAACATAATTCCTAATCCAAACGTGCAAAGTGTCTAAAAATGCCTGTGGTATTGAATACATGTGAGTTTTACTAGATGCAGTTGTTTTTCTATGGTTTGCAAATACAAAAATGAGGTATTACTCAATATGACTGTATACTGTAACACTCAATATGACAGTTATTTAAACATAACTCCTACACCACACATGAAAAATGGCTAATAATGCCTGAAATAATGCAACTTTGGGAGTTTTACTCGAAACATATGCTTTTTTAAATCTTGCAAATGCAAAAAGTAGTTGTTTACTCAATATGACTATAATGTTCTTAGAATCCTGAGATAATGCGAAAAAAGCATTAAAAATGTATTCAAACATAACTTCTAAACAATACATGCAAAATGGCTAATAATGCCTAGAGATATGTATTTTTTGTTAGTAGTACTAGAAAAATGATCTTTTGTAAGGTTTCTAAAGACACAAGTTAGTTTTTTTATTCAATATAACAGTGTGACTGTCAAACTAAATATGAAAGGTTTATAATCATAACTCCTAAACCAAACATGAACTTTGTCTAAAAAAGCCTGTAATATTGAATTTATGTGAGTTTGACCTGAATCAGGTATTTTGGAAAGGTTCAAAAATACAAAAATCAGGTTTTACTGGCCTCATATTGGTCAAACTCAAAATGTCAGTTTATGAAACATAACTCCAAAAATACACATGCAATATGTCTAATAATGCCTGAAGAAATGCATCTTTGAGAGTTTTCCTGAAAAAAAAACATTTGGTACCGTTTGCAAAAACAAAAAGTAATGTTTTACTCAATTTGACAGTAATGTACTCAGAATCCTGAGATAATGCGAACAAAGCAATAAAAATGTATTCCAACATAATTCCTAATCCAAACGTGCAAAGTGTATAAAAATGCCTGTGATATTGAATACATGTGAGTTTTACTAGATACAGTTGTTTTTCTATGGTTTGCAAATACAAAAATGAGGTATTACTCAATATGACTGTATACTGTAACACTCAATATGACAGTTATTTAAACATAACTCCTACACCACACATGGAAAATGGCTAATAATGCCTGAAATAATGCATCTTTGGGAGTTTTACTGGAAACATATGCTTTTTTAAATCTTGCAAATGCAAAAAGTAGTTTTTTACTCAATATGACTATAATGTTCTTAGAATCCTGAGATAATGCGAAAAAAGCAATAAAAATGTATTCAAACATAACTTCTAAACAACACATGCAAAATGGCTAATAATGCCTAGAGATATGTACTTTTGTTAGTAGTACTAGAAAAATGATCTTTTGTAAGGTTTCTAAAGACACAAGTTAGTTTTTTTATTCAATATAACAGTGTGACTGTCAACCCAAATATGAAAGGTTTATAATCATAACTCCAAAACCAAACATGAACTTTGTCTAAAAAAGCCTGTAATATTGAATTTATGTGAGTTTGACCTGAATCAGGTATTTTGGAAAGGTTCAAAAATACAAAAATCAGGTTTTACTGGACTCATATTGGTCAAACTCAAAATGTCAGTTTATGAAACATAACTCCAAAAATACACATGCAATATGTGTAATAATGCCTGAAGAAATGCATCTTTGAGAGTGTTCCTGAAAAAAAAAACATTTGGTAACGTTTGCAAAAACAAAAAGTAGTTTTACTCAATTTGACAGTAATGTACTTAGAATCCTGAGATAATGCGAATAAAGCAATAAAAATGTATTCCAACATAATTCCTAATCCAAACGTGCAAAGAGTCTAAAAATGCCTGTGATATTGAATACATGTGAGTTTTACTAGATACAGTTGTTTTTCTATGGTTTGCAAATACAAAAATGAGGTATTACTCAATATGACTGTATACTGTAACACTCAATATGACAGTTATTTAAACATAACTCCTACACCACACATGAAAAATGGCTAATAATACCTGAAATAATGCATCTTTGGGAGTTTTACTGGAAACATATGCTTTTTTAAATCTTGCAAATGCAAAAAGTAGTTTTTTACTCAATATGACTATAATGTTCTTAGAATCCTGAGATAATGCGAAAAAAGCAATAAAAATGTATTCAAACATAACTTCTAAACAACACATGCAAAATGGCTAATAATGCCTAGAGATATGTATTTTTGTTAGTAGTACTAGAAACATGATCTTTTGTAAGGTTTCTAAAGACACAAGTTAGTTTTTTTATTCAATATAACAGTGTGACTGTCAACCTAAATATGAAAGGTTTATAATCATAACTCCAAAACCAAACATGAACTTTGTCTAAAAAAGCCTGTAATATTGAATTTATGTGAGTTTGACCTGAATCAGGTATTTTGGAAAGGTTCAAAAATACAAAAAATCAGGTTTTACTGGCCTCATATTGGTCAAACTCAAAATGTCAGTTTATGAAACATAACTCCAAAAATACACATGCAATATGTCTAATAATGCCTGAAGAAATGCATCTTTAAGAGTTTTCCTGAAAAAAACAAACATTTGGTACCGTTTGCAAAAACAAAAAGTAATGTTTTACTCAATTTGACAGTAATGTACTTAGAATCCTGAGATAATGCGAATAAAGCAATAAAAATGTATTCCAACATAATTCCTAATCCAAACGTGCAAAGTGTCTAAAAATGCCTGTGATATTGAATACATGTGAGTTTTACTAGATACAGTTGTTTTTCTATAGTTTGCAAATACAAAAATGAGGTATCAATCAATATGACTGTATACTGTAACACTCAATATGACAGTTATTTAAACATAACTCCTACACCACACATGGAAAATGGCTAATAATGCCTGAAATAATGCATCTTTGGGAGTTTTACTGGAAACATATGCTTTTTTAAATCTTGCAAATGCAAAAAGTAGTTTTTTACTCAATATGACTATAATGTTCTTAGAATCCTGAGATAATGCGAAAAAATCAATAAATTGTATTCAAACATAACTTCTAAACAACACATGCAAAATGGCTAATAATGCCTAGAGATATGTATTTTTGTTAGTAGTACTAGAAAAATGATCTTTTGTAAGGTTTCTAAAGACACAAGTTAGTTTTTTTATTCAATATAACAGTGTGACTGTCAACCTAAATATGAAAGGTTTATAATCATAACTCCAAAACCAAACATGAAATTTGTCTAAAAAAGCCTGTAATATCGAATTCATGTGCGTTTGACCTGAATCAGGTATTTTGGAAAGGTTCAAAAATACAAAAATCAGGTTTTACTGGCCTCATATTGGTCAAACTCAAAATGTCAGTTTATGAAACATAACTCCAAAAATACACATGCAATATGTCTAATAATGCCTGAAGAAATGCATCTTTGAGAGTTTTCCTGAAAAAAAACATTTGGCACCGTTTGCAAAAACAAAAAGTAATGTTTTACTCAATTTGACAGTAATGTACTTAGAATCCTGAGATAATGCGAATAAAGCAATAAAAATGTATTCCAACATAATTCCTAATCCAAACGTGCAAAGAGTCTAAAAATGCCTGTGATATTGAATACATGTGAGTTTTACTATATACAGTTGTTTTTCTATAGTTTGCAAATACAAAAATGAGGTATTACTCAATATGACTGTATACTGTAACACTCAATATGACAGTTATTTAAACATAACTCCTACACCACACATGGAAAATGGCTAATAATGCCTGAAATAATGCATCTTTGGGAGTTTTACTGGAAACATATGCTTTTTTAAATCTTGCAAATGCAAAAAGTAGTTTTTTACTCATTATGACTATAATGTTCTTAGAATCTGAGATAATGCGAAAAAAGCAATAACAATTTATTCAAACATAACTTCTAAACAACACATGCAAAATGGCTAATAATGCCTAGAGATATGTATTTTTGTTAGTAGTACTAGAAAAATTATCTTTTGTAAGGTTTCTAAAGAGACAAGTTAGTTTTTTTTATTCAATATAACAGTGTGACTGTCAACCTAAACATGGAAGGTTTATAATCATAACTCCAAAACCAAACATGAACTTTGTCTAAAAAAGCCTGTAATATTGAATTTATGTGAGTTTGACCTGAATCAGGTATTTTGGAAAGGTTCAAAAATACAAAAATCAGGTTTTACTGGCCTCATATTGGTCAAACTCAAAATGTCAGTTTATGAAACATAACTTCAAAAATACACATGCAATATGTCTAAAAATGCCTGAAGAAATGCATCTTTGAGAGTTTTCCTGAAAAAAAAAACATTTTGTACCGTTTGCAAAAACAAAAAGTAATGTTTTACTCAATTTGACAGTAATGTACTTAGAATCCTGAGATAATGCGAAAAAAGCAATAAAAATGTATTCAAACATAACTTCTAAACAACAAGTGCAAAATGGCAAATAATGCCTAGAGATATGTATTTTTGTTAGTAGTACTAGAAAAATGATCTTTTGTAAGGTTTCTAAAGACACAAGTTAGTTTTTTTATTCAATATAACAGTGTGACTGTCAACCTAAACATGAAAGGTTTATAATCATAACTCCAAAACTAAACATGAACTTTGTCTAAAAAAGCCTGTAATATTGAATTTATGTGAGTTTGACCTGAATCAGGTATTTTGGAAAGGTTCAAAAATACAAAAATCAGGTTTTACTGGCCTCATATTGGTCAAACTCAAAATGTCAGTTTATGAAACATAACTCCAAAAATACACATGCAATATGTCTAATAATGCCTGAAGAAATGCATCTTTGAGAGTTTTCCTGAAAAAAAAACATTTGGTACCGTTTGCAAAAACAAAAAGTAATGTTTTACTCAATTTGACAGTAATGTACTTAGAATCCTGAGATAATGCGAATAAAGCAATAAAAATGTATTCCAACATAATTCCTAATCCAAACGTGCAAAGTGTCTAAAAATGCCTGTGATATTGAATACATGTGAGTTTTACTATATACAGTTGTTTTTCTATAGTTTGCAAATACAAAAATGAGGTATTACTCAATATGACTGTATACTGTAACACTCAATATGACAGTTATTTAAACATAACTCCTACACCACACATGGAAAATGGCTAATAATGCCTGAAATAATGCATCTTTGGGAGTTTTACTGGAAACATATGCTTTTTTAAATCTTGCAAATGCAAAAAGTAGTTTTTTACTCAATATGACTATAATGTTCTTAGAATCCTGAGATAATGCGAAAAAAGCAATAAAAATGTATTCAAACATAACTTCTAAACAACACATGCAAAATGGCTAATAATGCCTAGAGATATGTATTTTTGTTAGTAGTACTAGAAAAATTATCTTTTGTAAGGTTTCTAAAGACACAAGTTAATTTTTTTTATTCAATATAACAGTGTGACTGTCAACCTAAACATGGAAGGTTTATAATCATAACTCCAAAACCAAACATGAACTTTGTCTAAAAAAGCCTGTAATATTGAATTTATGTGAGTTTGACCTGAATCAGGTATTTTGGAAAGGTTCAAAAATACAAAAATCAGGTTTTACTGGCCTCATATTGGTCAAACTCAAAATGTCAGTTTATGAAACATAACTCCAAAAATACACATGCAATATGTCTAATAATGCCTGAAGAAATGCATCTTTGAGAGTTTTCCTGAAAAAAAAACATTTGGTACCGTTTGCAAAAACAAAAAGTAATGTTTTACTCAATTTGACAGTAATGTACTTAGAATCCTGAGATATTGCGAATAAAGCAATAAAAATGTATTCCAACATAATTCCTAATCCAAACGTGCAAAGTGTCTAAAAATGCCTGTGATATTGAATACATGTGAGTTTTACTATATACAGTTGTTTTTCTATAGTTTGCAAATACAAAAATGAGGTATTACTCAATATGACTGTATACTGTAACACTCAATATGACAGTTATTTAAACATAACTCCTACACCACACATGGAAAATGGCTAATAATGCCTGAAATAATGCATCTTTGGGAGTTTTACTGGAAACATATGCTTTTTTAAATCTTGCAAATGCAAAAAGTAGTTTTTTACTCAATATGACTATAATGTTCTTAGAATCCTGAGATAATGCGAAAAAAGCAATAAAAATGTATTCAAACATAACTTCTAAACAACACATGCAAAATGGCTAATAATGCCTAGAGATATGTATTTTTGTTAGTAGTACTAGAAAAATTATCTTTTGTAAGGTTTCTAAAGACACAAGTTAATTTTTTTTATTCAATATAACAGTGTGACTGTCAACCTAAACATGGAAGGTTTATAATCATAACTCCAAAACCAAACATGAACTTTGTCTAAAAAAGCCTGTAATATTGAATTTATGTGAGTTTGACCTGAATCAGGTATTTTGGAAAGGTTCAAAAATACAAAAATTAGGTTTTACTGGCCTCATATTGGTCAAACTCAAAATGTCAGTTTATGAAACATAACTTCAAAAATACACATGCAATATGTCTAAAAATGCCTGAAGAAATGCATCTTTGAGAGTTTTCCTGAAAAAAAAACATTTGGTACCGTTTGCAAAAACAAAAAGTAATGTTTTACTCAATTTGACAGTAATGTACTTAGAATCCTGAGATAATGCGAATAAAGCAATAAAAATGTATTCCAACATAATTCCTAATCCAAACGTGCAAAGTGTCTAAAAATGCCTGTGATATTGAATATATGTGAGTTTTACTAGATACAGTTGTTTTTCTATAGTTTGCAAATACAAAAATGAGGTATTACTCAATATGGCTGTATACTGTAACACTCAATATGACAGTTATTTAAACATAACTCCTACACCACACATGGAAAATGGCTAATAATGCCTGAAATAATGCATCTTTGGGAGTTTTACTGGAAACATATGCTTTTTTAAATCTTGCAAATGCAAAAAGTAGTTTTTTACTCAATATGACTATAATGTTCTTAGAATCCTGAGATAATGCGAAAAAAGCAATAAAAATGTATTCAAACATAACTTCTAAACAACAAGTGCAAAATGGCTAATAATGCCTAGAGATATGTATTTTTGTTAGTAGTACTAGAAAAATGATCTTTTGTAAGGTTTCTAAAGACACAAATTAGTTTTCTTATTCAATATAACAGTGTGACTGTCAACCTAAATATGAAAGGTTTATAATCATAACTCCAAAACCAAACATGAACTTTGTCTAAAAAAGCCCGTAATATTGAATTTATGTGATTTTGACCTGAATCAGGTATTTTGGAAAGGTTCAAAAATACAAAAATCAGGTTTTACTGGCCTCATATTGGTCAAACTCAAAATGTCAGTTTATGAAACATAACTCCAAAAAATACACATGCAATATGTCTAATAATGCCTGAAGAAATGCATCTATGAGAGTTTTCCTGAAAAAAAAACATTTGGTACCGTTTGCAAAAACAAAAAGTAATGTTTTACTCAATTTGACAGTAATGTACTTAGAATCCTGAGATAATGCGAATAAAGCAGTAAAAATGTATTCCAACATAATTCCTAATCCAAACGTGCAAAGTGTCTAAAAATGCCTGTGATATTGAATACATGTGAGTTGTTTTTCTATAGTTTGCAAATACAAAAATGAGGTATTACTCAATATGACTGTATACTGTAACACTCAATATGACAGTTATTTAAACATAACTCCTACACCACACATGGAAAATGGCTAATAATGCCTGAAATAATGCATCTTTGGGAGTTTTACTCGAAACATATGCTTTTTTAAATCTTGCAAATGCAAAAAGTAGTTTTTTACTCAATATGACTATAATGTTCTTAGAATCCTGAGATAATGCGAAAAAATCAATAAATTGTATTCAAACATAACTTCTAAACAACACATGCAAAATGGCTAATAATGCCTAGAGATATGTATTTTTGTTAGTAGTACTAGAAAAATGATCTTTTGTAAGGTTTCTAAAGACACAAGTTAGTTTTTTTATTCAATATAACAGTGTGACTGTCAACCTAAATATGAAAGGTTTATAATCATAACTCCAAAACCAAACATGAAATTTGTCTAAAAAAGCCTGTAATATCGAATTCATGTGCGTTTGACCTGAATCAGGTATTTTGGAAAGGTTCAAAAATACAAAAATCAGGTTTTACTGGCCTCATATTGGTCAAACTCAAAATGTCAGTTTATGAAACATAACTCCAAAAATACACATGCAATATGTCTAATAATGCCTGAAGAAATGCATCTTTGAGAGTTTTCCTGAAAAAAAACATTTGGCACCGTTTGCAAAAACAAAAAGTAATGTTTTACTCAATTTGACAGTAATGTACTTAGAATCCTGAGATAATGCGAATAAAGCAATAAAAATGTATTCCAACATAATTCCTAATCCAAACGTGCAAAGAGTCTAAAAATGCCTGTGATATTGAATACATGTGAGTTTTACTATATACAGTTGTTTTTCTATAGTTTGCTAATACAAAAATGAGGTATTACTCAATATGACTGTATACTGTAACACTCAATATGACAGTTATTTAAACATAACTCCTACACCACACATGGAAAATGGCTAATAATGCCTGAAATAATGCATCTTTGGGAGTTTTACTGGAAACATATGCTTTTTTAAATCTTGCAAATGCAAAAAGTAGTTTTTTACTCAATATGACTATAATGTTCTTAGAATCTGAGATAATGCGAAAAAAGCAATAAAAATGTATTCAAACATAACTTCTAAACAACACATGCAAAATGGCTAATAATGCCTAGAGATATGTATTTTTGTTAGTAGTACTAGAAAAATTATCTTTTGTAAGGTTTCTAAAGAGACAAATTAGTTTTTTTTTATTCAATATAACAGTGTGACTGTCAACCTAAACATGGAAGGTTTATAATCATAACTCCAAAACCAAACATGAACTTTGTCTAAAAAAGCCTGTAATATTGAATTTATGTGAGTTTGACCTGAATCAGGTATTTTGGAAAGGTTCAAAAATACAAAAATCAGGTTTTACTGGCCTCATATTGGTCAAACTCAAAATGTCAGTTTATGAAACATAACTTCAAAAATACACATGCAATATGTCTAAAAATGCCTGAAGAAATGCATCTTTGAGAGTTTTCCTGAAAATAAAACATTTTGTACCGTTTGCAAAAACAAAAAGTAATGTTTTACTCAATTTGACAGTAATGTACTTAGAATCCTGAGATAATGCGAAAAAAGCAATAAAAATGTATTCAAACATAACTTCTAAACAACACATGCAAAATGGCTAATAATGCCTAGAGATATGTATTTTTGTTAGTAGTACTAGAAAAATTATCTTTTGTAAGGTTTCTAAAGACACAAGTTAGTTTTTTTTATTCAATATAACAGTGTGACTGTCAACCTAAACATGGAAGGTTTATAATCATAACTCCAAAACCAAACATGAACTTTGTCTAAAAAAGCCTGTAATATTGAATTTATGTGAGTTTGACCTGAATCAGGTATTTTGGAAAGGTTCAAAAATACAAAAATCAGGTTTTACTGGCCTCATATTGGTCAAACTCAAAATGTCAGTTTATGAAACATAACTTCAAAAATACACATGCAATATGTCTAAAAATGCCTGAAGAAATGCATCTTTGAGAGTTTTCCTGAAAAAAAAAACATTTGGTACCGTTTGCAAAAACAAAAAGTAATGTTTTACTCAATTTGACAGTAATGTACTTAGAATCCTGAGATAATGCGAATAAAGCAATAAAAATGTATTCCAACATAAATCCTAATCCAAACGTGCAAAGTGTCTAAAAATGCCTGTGTTATTGAATATATGTGAGTTTTACTAGATACAGTTGTTTTTCTATAGTTTGCAAATACAAAAATGAGGTATTACTCAATATGGCTGTATACTGTAACACTCAATATGACAGTTATTTAAACATAACTCCTACACCACACATGGAAAATGGCTAATAATGCCTGAAATAATGCATCTTTGGGAGTTTTACTGGAAACATATGCTTTTTTAAATCTTGCAAATGCAAAAAGTAGTTTTTTACTCAATATGACTATAATGTTCTTAGAATCCTGAGATAATGCGAAAAAAGCAATAAAAATGTATTCAAACATAACTTCTAAACAACAAGTGCAAAATGGCTAATAATGCCTAGAGATATGTATTTTTGTTAGTAGTACTAGAAAAATGATCTTTTGTAAGGTTTCTAAAGACACAAATCAGTTTTCTTATTCAATATAACAGTGTGACTGTCAACCTAAATATGAAAGGTTTATAATCATAACTCCAAAACCAAACATGAACTTTGTCTAAAAAAGCCCGTAATATTGAATTTATGTGATTTTGACCTGAATCAGGTATTTTGGAAAGGTTCAAAAATACAAAAATCAGGTTTTACTGGCCTCATATTGGTCATACTCAAAATGTCAGTTTATGAAACATAACTCCAAAAAATACACATGCAATATGTCTAATAATGCCTGAAGAAATGCATCTTTGAAAGTTTTCCTGAAAAAAAAAACATTTGGTACCGTTTGCAAAAACAAAAAGTAATGTTTTACTCAATTTGACATTAATGTACTTAGAATCCTGAGATAATGCGAATAAAGCAATAATAATGTATTCCAACATAATTCCTAATCCAAACGTGCAAAGTGTCTAAAAATGCCTGTGATATTGAATACATGTGAGTTGTTTTTCTATAGTTGGCAAATACAAAAATGAGGTATTACTCAATATGACTGTATACTGTAACACTCAATATGACAGTTATTTAAACATAACTCCTACACCACACATGGAAAATGGCTAAAAATGCCTGAAATAATGCATCTTTGGGAGATTTACTCGAAACATATGCTTTTTTAAATCTTGCAAATGCAAAAAGTAGTTTTTTACTCAATATGACTATAATGTTCTTAGAATCCTGAGATAATGCGAAAAAAGCAATAAAAATGTATTCAAACATAACTTCTAAACAACACATGCAAAATGGCAAATAATGCCTAGAGATATGTATTTTTGTTAGTAGTACTAGAAAAATGATCTTTTGTAAGGTTTCTAAAGACACAAGTTAGTTTTTTTATTCAATATAACAGTGTGACTGTCAACCTAAACATGAAAGGTTTATAATCATAACTCCAAAACCAAACATGAACTTTGTCTAAAAAAGCCTGTAATATTGAATTTATGTGAGTTTGACCTGAATCAGGTATTTTGGAAAGGTTCAAAAATACAAAAATCAGGTTTTACTGGCCTCATATTGGTCAAACTCAAAATGTCAGTTTATGAAACATAACTCCAAAAATACACATGCAATATGTCTAATAATGCCTGAAGAAATGCATCTTTGAGAGTTTTCCTGAAAAAAAACATTTGGTACCGTTTGCAAAAACAAAAAGTAATGTTTTACTCAATTTGACAGTAATGTACTTAGAATCCTGAGATAATGCGAATAAAGCAATAAAAATGTATTCCAACATAATTCCTAATCCAAACGTGCAAAGTGTCTAAAAATGCCTGTGATATTGAATACATGTGAGTTTTACTAGATACAGTTGTTTTTCTATAGTTTGCAAATACAAAAATGAGGTATCACTCAAAATGACTGTATACTGTAACACTCAATATGACAGTTATTTAAACATAACTCCTACACCACACATGGAAAATGGCTAATAATGCCTGAAATAATGCATCTTTGGGAGTTTTACTCGAAACATATTCTTTTTTCAATCTTGCAAATGCAAAAATTAGTTTTTTACTCAATATGACTATAATGTTCTTAGAATCCTGAGATAATGCAAAAAAGCAATAAAAATGTATTCAAACATAACTTCTAAACAACACATGCAAAATGGCTAATAATGCCTAGAGATATGTATTTTTGTTAGTAGTACTAGAAAAATTATCTTTTGTAAGGTTTCTAAAGACACAAGTTAGTTTTTTTATTCAATATAACAGTGTGACTGTCAACCTAAACATGAAAGGTATATAATCATAACTCCAAAACCAAACATGAACTTTGTCTAAAAAAGCCTGTAATATTGAATTTATGTGAGTTTGACCTTAATCAGGTATTTTGGAAAGGTTCAAAAATACAAAAATCAGGTTTTACTGGCCTCATATTGGTCAAACTCAAAATGTCAGTTTATGAAACATAACTCCAAAAATACACATGCAATATGTCTAATAATGCCTGAAGAAATGCATCTTTGAGAGTTTTCCTGAAAAAAAAACATTTGGTACCGTTTGCAAAAACAAAAAGTAATGTTTTACTCAATTTGACAGTAATGTACTTAGAATCCTGAGATAATGCGAATAAAGCAATAAAAATGTATTCGAACATAACTCCTAATCCAAACGTGCAAAGTGTCTAAAAATGCCTGTGATATTGAATACATGTGAGTTTTACTATATACAGTTGTTTTTCTATAGTTTGCAAATACAAAAATGAGGTATTACTCAATATGACTGTATACTGTAACACTCAATATGACAGTTATTTAAACATAACTCCTACACCACACATGGAAAATGGCTAATAATGCCTGAAATAATGCATCTTTGGGAGTTTTACTGGAAACATATGCTTTTTTAAATCTTGCAAATGCAAAAATTAGTTTTTTACTCAATATGACTATAATGTTCTTAGAATCCTGAGATAATGCGAAAAAATCAATAAATTGTATTCAAACATAACTTCTAAACAACACATGCAAAATGGCTAATAATGCCTAGAGATATGTATTTTTGTTAGTAGTACTAGAAAAATGATCTTTTGTAAGGTTTCTAAAGACACAAGTTAGTTTTTTTATTCAATATAACAGTGTGACTGTCAACCTAAACATGTAAGGTTTATAATCATAACTCCAAAACCAAACATGAACTTTGTCTAAAAAAGCCTGTAATATTGAATTTATGTGAGTTTGACCTGAATCAGGTATTTTGGAAAGGTTCAAAAATACAAAAATCAGGTTTTACTGGCCTCATATTGGTCAAACTCAAAATGTCAGTTTATGAAACATAACTCCAAAAATACACATGCAATATGTCTAATAATGCCTGAAGAAATGCATCTTTGAGAGTTTTCCTGAAAAAAAAAACATTTGGTACCGTTTGCAAAAACAAAATGTAATGTTTTACTCAATTTGACAGTAATGTACTTAGAATCCTGAGATAATGCGAATAAAGCAATAAAAATGTATTCCAACATAATTCCTAATCCAAACGTGCAAAGTGTCTAAAAATGCCTGTGATATTGAATACATGTGAGTTTTACTAGATACAGTTGTTTTTCTATAGTTTGCAAATACAAAAATGAGGTATCAATCAATATGACTGTATACTGTAACACTCAATATGACAGTTATTTAAACATAACTCCTACACCACACATGGAAAATGGCTAATAATGCCTGAAATAATGCATCTTTGGGAGTTTTACTCGAAACATATTCTTTTTTCAATCTTGCAAATGCAAAAAGTAGTTTTTTACTCAATATGACTATAATGTTCTTAGAATCCTGAGATAATGCGAAAAAAGCAATAAAAATGTATTCAAACATAACTTCTAAACAACACATGCAAAATGGCTAATAATGCCTAGAGATATGTATTTTTGTTAGTAGTACTAGAAAAATGATCTTTTGTAAGGTTTCTAAAGACACAAGTTAGTTTTTTTATTCAATATAACAGTGTGACTGTCAACCTAAACATGAAAGGTTTATAATCATAACTCCAAAACCAAACATGAACTTTGTCTAAAAAAGCCTGTAATATTGAATTTATGTGAGTTTGACCTGAATCAGGTATTTTGGAAAGGTTCAAAAATACAAAAATCAGGTTTTACTGGCCTCATATTGGTCAAACTCAAAATGTCAGTTTATGAAACATAACTCCAAAAATACACATGCAATATGTCTAATAATGCCTGAAGAAATGCATCTTTGAGAGTTTTCCTGAAAAAAAAAACATTTGGTACCGTTTGCAAAAACAAAAAGTAATGTTTTACTCAATTTGACAGTAATGTACTTAGAATCCTGAGATAATGCGAATAAAGCAATAAAAATGTATTCCAACATAATTCCTAATCCAAACGTGCAAAGTGTCTAAAAATGCCTGTGATATTGAATACATGTGAGTTTTACTAGATACAGTTGTTTTTCTATAGTTTGCAAATACAAAAATGAGGTATCACTCAATATGACTGTATACTGTAACACTCAATATGACAGTTATTTAAACATAACTCCTACACCACACATGGAAAATGGCTAATAATGCCTGAAATAATGCATCTTTGGGAGTTTTACTCGAAACATATTCTTTTTTCAATCTTGCAAATGCAAAAATTAGTTTTTTACTCAATATGACTATAATGTTCTTAGAATCCTGAGATAATGCAAAAAAGCAATAAAAATGTATTCAAACATAACTTCTAAACAACACATGCAAAATGGCTAATAATGCCTAGAGATATGTATTTTTGTTAGTAGTACTAGAAAAATTATCTTTTGTAAGGTTTCTAAAGACACAAGTTAGTTTTTTTATTCAATATAACAGTGTGACTGTCAACCTAAACATGAAAGGTATATAATCATAACTCCAAAACCAAACATGAACTTTGTCTAAAAAAGCCTGTAATATTGAATTTATGTGAGTTTGACCTTAATCAGGTATTTTGGAAAGGTTCAAAAATACAAAAATCAGGTTTTACTGGCCTCATATTGGTCAAACTCAAAATGTCAGTTTATGAAACATAACTCCAAAAATACACATGCAATATGTCTAATAATGCCTGAAGAAATGCATCTTTGAGAGTTTTCCTGAAAAAAAAACATTTGGTACCGTTTGCAAAAACAAAAAGTAATGTTTTACTCAATTTGACAGTAATGTACTTAGAATCCTGAGATAATGCGAATAAAGCAATAAAAATGTATTCGAACATAACTCCTAATCCAAACGTGCAAAGTGTCTAAAAATGCCTGTGATATTGAATACATGTGAGTTTTACTATATACAGTTGTTTTTCTATAGTTTGCAAATACAAAAATGAGGTATTACTCAATATGACTGTATACTGTAACACTCAATATGACAGTTATTTAAACATAACTCCTACACCACACATGGAAAATGGCTAATAATGCCTGAAATAATGCATCTTTGGGAGTTTTACTGGAAACATATGCTTTTTTAAATCTTGCAAATGCAAAAATTAGTTTTTTACTCAATATGACTATAATGTTCTTAGAATCCTGAGATAATGCGAAAAAATCAATAAATTGTATTCAAACATAACTTCTAAACAACACATGCAAAATGGCTAATAATGCCTAGAGATATGTATTTTTGTTAGTAGTACTAGAAAAATGATCTTTTGTAAGGTTTCTAAAGACACAAGTTAGTTTTTTTATTCAATATAACAGTGTGACTGTCAACCTAAACATGTAAGGTTTATAATCATAACTCCAAAACCAAACATGAACTTTGTCTAAAAAAGCCTGTAATATTGAATTTATGTGAGTTTGACCTGAATCAGGTATTTTGGAAAGGTTCAAAAATACAAAAATCAGGTTTTACTGGCCTCATATTGGTCAAACTCAAAATGTCAGTTTATGAAACATAACTCCAAAAATACACATGCAATATGTCTAATAATGCCTGAAGAAATGCATCTTTGAGAGTTTTCCTGAAAAAAAAAACATTTGGTACCGTTTGCAAAAACAAAATGTAATGTTTTACTCAATTTGACAGTAATGTACTTAGAATCCTGAGATAATGCGAATAAAGCAATAAAAATGTATTCCAACATAATTCCTAATCCAAACGTGCAAAGTGTCTAAAAATGCCTGTGATATTGAATACATGTGAGTTTTACTAGATACAGTTGTTTTTCTATAGTTTGCAAATACAAAAATGAGGTATCAATCAATATGACTGTATACTGTAACACTCAATATGACAGTTATTTAAACATAACTCCTACACCACACATGGAAAATGGCTAATAATGCCTGAAATAATGCATCTTTGGGAGTTTTACTCGAAACATATTCTTTTTTCAATCTTGCAAATGCAAAAAGTAGTTTTTTACTCAATATGACTATAATGTTCTTAGAATCCTGAGATAATGCGAAAAAAGCAATAAAAATGTATTCAAACATAACTTCTAAACAACACATGCAAAATGGCTAATAATGCCTAGAGATATGTATTTTTGTTAGTAGTACTAGAAAAATGATCTTTTGTAAGGTTTCTAAAGACACAAGTTAGCTTTTTTATTCAATATAACAGTGTGACTGTCAACCTAAACATGAAAGGTTTATAATCATAACTCCAAAACCAAACATGAACTTTGTCTAAAAAAGCCTGTAATATTGAATTTATGTGAGTTTGACCTGAATCAGGTATTTTGGAAAGGTTCAAAAATACAAAAATCAGGTTTTACTGGCCTCATATTGGTCAAACTCAAAATGTCAGTTTATGAAACATAACTCCAAAAATACACATGCAATATGTCTAATAATGCCTGAAGAAATGCATCTTTGAGAGTTTTCCTGAAAAAAAAACATTTGGTACCGTTTGCAAAAACAAAAAGTAATGTTTTACTCAATTCGACAGTAATATACTTTGAATCCTGAGATAATGCGAATAAAGCAATAAAAATGTATTCCAACATAATTCCTAATCCAAACGTGCAAAGTGTCTAAAAATGCCTGTGATATTGAATACATGTGAGTTTTACTGTATACAGTTGTTTTTCTATAGTTTGCAAATACAAAAATGAGGTATTACTCAATATGACTGTATACTGTAACACTCAATATGACAGTTATTTAAACATAACTCCTACACCACACATGGAAAATTGCTAATAATGCCTGAAATAATGCATCTTTGGGAGTTTTACTGGAAACATATGCTTTTTTAAATCTTGCAAATGCAAAAAGTAGTTTTTTACTCAATATGACTATAATGTTCTTAGAATCCTGAGATAATGCGAAAAAAGCAATAAAAATGTATTCAAACATAACTTCTAAACAACACATGCAAAATGGCTAATAATGCCTAAAGATATGTATTGTTGTTAGTAGTACTAGAAAAATGATCTTTTGTAAGGTTTCTAAAGACACAAGTTAGTTTTTTTATTCAATATAACAGTGTGACTGTCAACCTAAATATGAAAGGTTTATAATCATAACTCCAAAACCAAACATGAAATGTGTCTAAAAAAGCCTGTAATATTGAATTTATGTGAGTTTGACCTGAATCAGGTATTTTGGAAAGGTTCAAAAATACAAAAATCAGGTTTTACTGGCCTCATATTGGTCAAACTCAAAATGTCAGTTTATGAAACATAACTCCAAAAATACACATGCAATATGTCTAATAATGCCTGAAGAAATGCATCTTTGAGAGTTTTCCTGAAAAAAAAACATTTGGCACCGTTTGCAAAAACAAAAAGTAATGTTTTACTCAATTTGACAGTAATGTACTTAGAATCCTGAGATAATGCGAATAAAGCAATAAAAATGTATTCCAACATAATTCCTAATCCAAACGTGCAAAGAGTCTAAAAATGCCTGTGATATTGAATACATGTGAGTTTTACTAGATACAGTTGTTTTTCTATAGTTTGCAAATACAAAAATGAGGTATTACTCAATATGACTGTATACTGTAACACTCAATATGACAGTTATTTAAACATAACTCCTACACCACACATGGAAAATGGCTAAAAATGCCTGAAATAATACATCTTTGGGAGTTTTACTCGAAACATATGCTTTTTTAAATCTTGCAAATGCAAAAAGTAGTTTTTTACTCAATATGACTATAATGTTCTTAGAATCCTGAGATAATGCGAAAAAAGCAATAAAAATGTATTCAAACATAACTTCTAAACAACACATGCAAAATGGCTAATAATGCCTAGAGATATGTATTTTTGTTAGTAGTACTAGAAAAATGATCTTTGGTAAGGTTTCTAAAGACACAAGTTAGTTTTTTTATTCAATATAACAGTGTGACTGTCAACCTAAATATGAAAGGTTTATAATCATAACTCCAAAACCAAACATGAAATTTGTCTAAAAAAGCCAGTAATATTGAATTTATGTGAGTTTGACCTGAATCAGGTATTTTGGAAAGGTTCAAAAATACAAAAATCAGGTTTTACTGGCCTCATATTGGTCAAACTCAAAATGTCAGTTTATGAAACATAACTCCAAAAATACACATGCAATATGTCTAATAATGCCTGAAGAAATGCATCTTTGAGAGTTTTCCTGAAAAAAAAACATTTGGTACCGTTTGCAAAAACAAAAAGTAATGTTTTACTCAATTTGACAGTAATGTACTTAGAATCCTGAGATAATGCGAATAAAGCAATAAAAATGTAATCCAACATAATTCCTAATCCAAACGTGCAAAGAGTCTAAAAATGCCTGTGATATTGAATACATGTGAGTTTTACTAGATACAGTTGTTTTTCTATGGTTTGCAAATACAAAAATGAGGTATTACTCAATATGACTGTATACTGTAACACTCAATATGACAGTTATTTAAACATAACTCCTACACCACACATGGAAAATGGCTAATAATGCCTGAAATAATGCATCTTTGGGAGTTTTACTCGAAAAAAAATGCTTTTTTAAATCTTGCAAATGCAAAAAGTAGTTTTTTACTCAATATGACTATAATGTTCTTAGAATCCTGAGATAATGCGAAAAAAGCAATACAAATGTATTCAAACATAACTTCTAAACAACAAGTGCAAAATGGCTAATAATGCCTAGAGATATGTATTTTTGTTAGTAGTACTAGAAAATGATCTTTTGTAAGGTTTCTAAAGACACAAGTTAGTTTTCTTATTCAATATAACAGTGTGACTGTCAACCTAAATATGAAAGGTTTATAATCATAACTCCAAAACCAAACATGAACTTTGTCTAAAAAAGCCCGTAATATTGAATTTATGTGATTTTGACCTGAATCAGGTATTTTGGAAAGGTTCAAAAATACAAAAATCAGGTTTTACTGGCCTCATATTGGTCAAACTCAAAATGTCAGTTTATGAAACATAACTCCAAAAAATACACATGCAATATGTCTAATAATGCCTGAAGAAATGCATCTTTGAGAGTTTTCCTGAAAAAAAAACATTTGGTACCGTTTGCAAAAACAAAAAGTCATGTTTTACTCAATTTGACAGTAATGTACTTAGAATCCTGAGATAATGCGAATAAAGCAATAAAAATGTATTCCAACATAATTCCTAATCCAAACGTGCAAAGTGTCTAAAAATGCCTGTGATATTGAATACATGTGAGTTGTTTTTCTATAGTTTGCAAATACAAAAATGAGGTATTACTCAATATGACTGTATACTGTAACACTCAATATGACAGTTATTTAAACATAACTCCTACACCACACATGGAAAATGGCTAAAAATGCCTGAAATAATGCATCTTTGGGAGTTTTACTCGAAACATATGCTTTTTTAAATCTTGCAAATACAAAAAGTAGTTTTTTACTCAATATGACTATAATGTTCTTAGAATCCTGAGATAATGCGAAAAAAGCAATAAAAATGTATTCAAACATAACTTCTAAACAACACATGCAAAATGGCTAATAATGCCTAGAGATATGTATTTTTGTTAGTAGTACTAGAAAAATGATCTTTTGTAAGGTTTCTAAAGACACAAGTTAGTTTTTTTATTCAATATAACAGTGTGACTGTCAACCTAAACATGAAAGGTTTATAATCATAACTCCAAAACCAAACATGAACTTTGTCTAAAAAAGCCTGTAATATTGAATTTATGTGAGTTTGACCTGAATCAGGTATTTTGGAAAGGTTCAAAAATACAAAAATCAGGTTTTACTGGCCTCATATTGGTCAAACTCAAAATGTCAGTTTATGAAACATAACTCCAAAAATACACATGCAATATGTCTAATAATGCCTGAAGAAATGCATCTTTGAGAGTTTTCCTGAAAAAAAAACATTTGGTACCGTTTGCAAAAACAAAAAGTAATGTTTTACTCAATTTGACAGTAATGTACTTAGAATCCTGAGATAATGCGAATAAAGCAATAAAAATGTATTCCAACATAATTCCTAATCCAAACGTGCAAAGTGTCTAAAAATGCCTGTGATATTGAATACATGTGAGTTGTTTTTCTAGAGTTTGCAAATACAAAAATGAGGTATTACTCAATATGACTGTATACTGTAACACTCAATATGACAGTTATTTAAACATAACTCCTACACCACACATGGAAAATGGCTAATAATGCCTGAAATAATGCATCTTTGGGAGTTTTACTCGAAACATATGCTTTTTTAAATCTTGCAAATGCAAAAAGTAGTTTTTTACTCAATATGACTATAATGTTCGTAGAATCCTGAGATAATGCGAAAAAAGCAATAAAAATGTATTCAAACATAACTTCTAAACAACACATGCAAAATGGCTAATAATGCCTGGAGATATGTATTTTTGTTAGTAGTACTAGAAAAATGATCTTTTGTAAGGTTTCTAAAGACACAAGTTAGTTTTTTTATTCAATATAACAGTGTGACTGTCAACCTAAATATGAAAGGTTGATAATCATAACTCCAAAACCAAACATGAACTTTGTCTAAAAAAGCCTGTAATATTGAATTTATGTGAGTTTGACCTGAATCAGGTATTTTGGAAAGGTTCAAAAATACAAAAATCAGGTTTTACTGGCCTCATATTGGTCAAACTCAAAATGTCAGTTTATGAAACATAACTCCAAAAATACACATGCAATATGTCTAATAATGCCTGAAGAAATGCATCTTTGAGAGTTTTCCTGAAAAAAAAAAACTTTTGGTACCGTTTGCAAAAACAAAAAGTCATGTTTTACTCAATTTGACAGTAATGTACTTAGAATCCTGAGATAATGCGAATAAAGCAATAAATATGTATTCCAACATAATTCCTAATCCAAACGTGCAAAGTGTCTAAAAATGCCTGTGATATTGAATACACGTGAGTTTTACTAGATACAGTTGTTTTTCTATGGTTTGCAAATACAAAAATGAGGTATTACTCAATATGACTGTATACTGTAATACTCAATATGACAGTTATTTAAACATAACTCCTACACCACACATGGAAAATGGCTAATAATGCCTGAAATAATGCATCTTTGGGAGTTTTACTCGAAACGTATGCTTTTTTAAATCTTGCAAATGCAAAAAGTAGTTTTTTACTCAATATGACTATAATGTTCTTAGAATCCTGAGATAATACGAAAAAAGCAACACAAATGTATTCAAACATAACTTCTAAACAACACATGCAAAATGGCTAATAATGCCTAGAGATATGTATTTTTGTTAGTAGTACTAGAAAAATGATCTTTTGTAAGGTTTCTAAAGACACAAGTTATTTTTTTTTATTCAATATAAGAGTGTGACTGTCAACCTAAATATGAAAGGTTTATAATCATAACTCCAAAACCAAACATGAACTTTGTCTAAAAAAGCCTGTAATATTGAATTTATTTGAGTTTGACCTGAATCAGGTATTTTGGATAGGTTCAAAAATACAAAAATCAGGTTTTACTGGCCTCATATTGGTCAAACTCAAAATGTCAGTTTATGAAACATAACTCCAAAAATACACATGCAATATGTCTAATAATGCCTGAAGGAATGCATCTTTGGGAGTTTTCCTGAAAAAAAAACATTTGGTACCGTTTGCAAAAACAAAAAGTAATGTTTTACTCAATTTGACAGTAATGTACTTAGAATCCTGAGATAATGCGAATAAAGCAATAAAAATGTATTCCAACATAATTCCTAATCCAAACGTGCAAAGTGTCTAAAAAGGCCTGTGATATTGAATACATGTGAGTTTTACTAGATACAGTTGTTTTTCTATAGTTTGCAAATAAAAAAATGAGGTATTAGTCAATATGATTGTATACTGTAACACTCAAAATGACAGTTATTTAAACATAACTCCTACACCACACATGGAAAATGGCTAATAATGCCTGAAATAATGCATCTTTGGGAGTTTTACTGGAAACATATGCTTTTTTAAATCTTGCAAATGCAAAAAGTAGTTTTTTACTCAATATGACTATAATGTTCTTAGAATCCTGAGATAATTCGAAAAAAGCAATAAAAATGTATTCAAACATAACTTCTAAACAACACATGCAAAATGGCTAATAATGCCTAGAGATATGTATTTTTGTTAGTAGTACTAGAAAAATTATCTTTTGTAAGGTTTCTAAAGACACAAGTTAGTTTTTTTATTCAATATAACAGTGTGACTGTCAACCTAAACATGAAAGGTTTATAATCATAACTCCAAAACCAAACATGAACTTTGTCTAAAAAAGCCTGTAATATTGAATTTATGTGAGTTTGACTTGAATCAGGTATTTTGGAAAGGTTCAAAAATACAAAAATCAGGTTTTACTGGCGTCATATTGGTCAAACTCAAAATGTCAGTTTATGAAACATAACTCCAAAAATACACATGCAATATGTCTAATAATGCCTGAAGAAATGCATCTTTGAGAGTTTTCCTGAAAAAAAAAACATTTGGTACCGTTTGCAAAAACAAAAAGTAATGTTTTACTCAATTTGACAGTAATGTACTTAGAATCCTGAGATAATGCAAATAAAGCAATAAAAATGTATTCCAACATAATTCCTAATCCAAACGTACAAAGTGTCTAAAAATGCCTGTGATATTGAATACATGTGAGTTTTACTAGAAACAGTTGTTTTTCTATGGTTTGCAAATACAAAAATGAGGTATTACTCAATATGACTGTATACTGTAACACTCAATATGACAGTTATTTAAACATAACTCCTACACCACACATGGAAAATGGCTAATAATGCCTGAAATCATGCATCTTTGGGAGTTTTACTGGAAACATATGCTTTTTTAAATCTTGCAAATGCAAAAAGTAGTTTTTTACTCAATATGACTATAATGTTCTTAGAATCCTGAGATAATGCGAAAAAAGCAATAAAAATGTATTCAAACATAACTTCTAAACAACACATGCAAAATGGCTAATAATGCCTAGAGATACTGTATGTATTTTTGTTAGTAGTACTAAAAAAATGATCTTTTGTAAGGTTTCTAAAGACACAAGTTAGTTTTTTTTATTCAATATAACAGTGTGACTGTCAACCTAAATATGAAAGGTTTATAATCATAACTCCAAAACCAAACATGAACTTTGTCTAAAAAAGCCTGTAACATTGAATTTATGTGAGTTTGACCTGAATCAGGTATTTTGGAAAGGTTCAAAAATACAAAAATCAGGTTTTACTGGCCTCATATTGGTCAAACTCAAAATGTCAGTTTATGAAACATAACTCCAAAAATACACATGCAATATGTCTAATAATGCCTGAAGAAATGCATCTTTGAGAGTTTTCCTGAAAAAAAAACATTTGATACCGTTTGCAAAAACAAAAAGTAATGTTTTACTCAATTTCACAGTAATGTACTTAGAATCCTGAGATAATGCGAATAAAGCAATAAAAATGTATTCCAACATAATTCCTCATCCAAACGTGCAAAGTGTCTAAAAAGGCCTGTGATATTGAATACATGTGAGTTTTACTAGATATAGTTGTTTTTCTATTGTTTGCAAATACAAAAATGAGGTATTAGTCAATATGACTGTATACTGTAACACTCAAAATGACAGTTATTTAAACATAACTCCTACACCACACATGGAAAATGGCTAATAATGCCTGAAATAATGCATCTTTGGGAGTTTTACTGGAAACATATGCTTTTTTAAATCTTGCAAATGCAAAAAGTAGTTTTTTACTCAATATGACTATAATGTTCTTAGAATCCTGAGATAATTCGAAAAAAGCAATAAAAATGTATTCAAACATAACTTCTAAACAACACATGCAAAATGGCTAATAATGCCTAGAGATATGTATTTTTGTTAGTAGTACTAGAAAAATGATCTTTTGTAAGGTTTCTAAAGACACAAGTTAGTTTTTTTATTCAATATAACAGTGACTGTCAACCTAAACATGAAAGGTTTATAATCATAACTCCAAAACCAAACATGAACTTTGTCTAAAAAAGCCTGTAATATTGAATTTATGTGAGTTTGACCTGAATCAGGTATTTTGGAAAGGTTCAAAAATACAAAAATCAGGTTTTACTGGCCTCATATTGGTCAAACTCAAAATGTCAGTTTATGAAACATAACTCCGAAAATACACATGCAATATGTCTAATAATGCCTGAAGAAATCCCTCTTTGAGAGTTTTCCTGAAAAAAAAAACATTTGGTACCGTTTGCAAAAACAAAAAGTAATGTTTTACTCATTTTGACAGTAATGTACTTAGAATCCTGAGATAATGCGAATAAAGCAATAAAAATGTATTCAAACATAACTTCTAAACAACACATGCAAAATGGCTAATAATGCCTAGAGATATGTATTTTTGTTAGTAGTACTAGAAAAATTATCTTTTGTAAGGTTTCTAAAAACACAAGTTAGTTTTTTTATTCAATATAACAGTGTGACTGTCAACCTAAACATGAAAGGGGTATAATCATAACTCCAAAACCAAACATGAACTTTGTCTAAAAAAGCCTGTAATATTGAATTTATGTGAGTTTGACCTGAATCAGGTATTTTGGAAAGGTTCAAAAATACAAAAATCACGTTTTACTGGCCTCATATTGGTCAAACTCAAAATGTCAGTTTATGAAACATAACTCCAAAAATACACATGCAATATGTCTAATAATGCCTGAAGAAATGCATCTTTGAGAGTTTTCCTGAAAAAAAAACATTTGGTACCGTTTGCAAAAACAAAAAGTAATGTTTTACTCAATTTGACAGTAATGTACTTAGAATCCTGAGATAATGCGAATAAAGCAATAAAAATGTATTCCAACATAATTCCTAATCCAAACGTGCAAAGTGTCTAAAAATGCCTGTGATATTGAATACATGTGAGTTTTACTAGATACAGTTGTTTTTCTATAGTTTGCAAATACAAAAATGAGGTATTACTCAATATGACTGTATACTGTAACACTCAATATGACAGTTATTTAAACATAACTCCTACACCACACATGGAAAATGGCTAATAATGCCTGAAATAATGCATCTTTGGGAGTTTTACTCGAAACATATGCTTTTTTAAATCTTGCAAATGCAAAAAGTAGTTTTTTACTCAATATGACTATAATGTTCTTAGAATCCTGGGATAATGCGAAAAAAGCAATAAAAATGTATTCAAACCTAACTTCTAAACAACACATGCAAAATGGCTAATAATGCCTAGAGATATGTATTTTTGTTAGTAGTACTAGAAAAATGATCTTTTGTAAGGTTTCTAAAGACACAAGTTAGTTTTTTTATTCAATATAACAGTGTGACTGTCAACCTAAACATGAAATATTTATAATCATAACTCCAAAACCAAACATGAACTTTGTCTAAAAAAAGCCTGTAATATTGAATTTATGTGAGTTTGACCTGAATCAGGTATTTTGGAAAGGTTCAAAAATACAAAAATCAGGTTTTACTGGCCTCATATTGGTCAAACTCAAAATGTCAGTTTATGAAACATAACTCCAAAAATACACATGCAATATGTCTAATAATGCCTGAAGAAATGCATCTTTGAGAGTTTTCCTGAAAAAAAAACATTTGGTACCGTTTGCAAAAACAAAAAGTAATGTTTTACTCAATTTGACAGTAATGTACTTAGAATCCTGAGATAATGCGAATAAAGCAATAAAAATGTATTCCAACATAATTCCTAATCCAAACGTGCAAAGTGTCTAAAAATGCCTGTGATATTGAATACATGTGAGTTGTTTTTCTATAGTTTGCAAATACAAAAATGAGGTATTACTCAATATGACTGTATACTGTAACACTCAATATGACATTTATTTAAACATAACTCCTACACCACACATGGAAAATGGCTAAAAATGCCTGAAATAATGCATCTTTGGGAGTTTTACTCGAAACATATGCTTTTTTAAATCTTGCAAATACAAAAAGTAGTTTTTTACTCAATATGACTATAATGTTCTTAGAATCCTGAGATAATGCGAAAAAAGCAATAAAAATGTATTCAAACATAACTTCTAAACAACACATGCAAAATGGCTAATAATGCCTAGAGATATGTATTTTTGTTAGTAGTACTAGAAAAATGATCTTTTGTAAGGTTTCTAAAGACACAAGTTAGTTTTTTTATTCAATATAACAGTGTGACTGTCAACCTAAACATGAAAGGTTTATAATCATAACTCCAAAACCAAACATGAACTTTGTCTAAAAAAGCCTGTAATATTGAATTTATGTGAGTTTGACCTGAATCAGGTATTTTGGAAAGGTTCAAAAATACAAAAATCAGGTTTTACTGGCCTCATATTGGTCAAACTCAAAATGTCAGTTTATGAAACATAACTCCAAAAATACACATGCAATATGTCTAATAATGCCTGAAGAAATGCATCTTTGAGAGTTTTCCTGAAAAAAAAACATTTGGTACCGTTTGCAAAAACAAAAAGTAATGTTTTACTCAATTTGACAGTAATGTACTTAGAATCCTGAGATAATGCGAATAAAGCAATAAAAATGTATTCCAACATAATTCCTAATCCAAACGTGCAAAGTGTCTAAAAATGCCTGTGATATTGAATACATGTGAGTTGTTTTTCTAGAGTTTGCAAATACAAAAATGAGGTATTACTCAATATGACTGTATACTGTAACACTCAATATGACAGTTATTTAAACATAACTCCTACACCACACATGGAAAATGGCTAATAATGCCTGAAATAATGCATCTTTGGGAGTTTTACTCGAAACGTATGCTTTTTTAAATCTTGCAAATGCAAAAAGTAGTTTTTTACTCAATATGACTATAATGTTCTTAGAATCCTGAGATAATGCGAAAAAAGCAACACAAATGTATTCAAACATAACTTCTAAACAACACATGCAAAATGGCTAATAATGCCTAGAGATATGTATTTTTGTTAGTAGTACTAGAAAAATGATCTTTTGTAAGGTTTCTAAAGACACAAGTTGTTTTTTTTTTATTCAATATAAGAGTGTGACTGTCAACCTAAATATGAAAGGTTTATAATCATAACTCCAAAACCAAACATGAAATTTGTCTAAAAAAGCCTGTAATATTGAATTTATTTGAGTTTGACCTGAATCAGGTATTTTGGATAGGTTCAAAAATACAAAAATCAGGTTTTACTGGCCTCATATTGGTCAAACTCAAAATGTCAGTTTATGAAACATAACTCCAAAAATACACATGCAATATGTCTAATAATGCCTGAAGGAATGCATCTTTGGGAGTTTTCCTGAAAAAAAAACATTTGGTACCGTTTGCAAAAACAAAAAGTAATGTTTTACTCAATTTGACAGTAATGTACTTAGAATCCTGAGATAATGCGAATAAAGCAATAAAAATGTATTCCAACATAATTCCTAATCCAACCGTGCAAAGTGTCTAAAATGCCTGTGATATTGAATACATGTTAGTTTTACTAGATAAAGTTGTTTTTCTATAGTTTGCAAATACAAAAATGAGGTATTAGTCAATATGATTGTATACTGTAACACTCAAAATGACAGTTATTTAAACATAACTCCTACACCACACATGGAAAATGGCTAATAATGCCTGAAATAATGCATCTTTGGGAGTTTTACTGGAAACATATGCTTTTTTAAATCTTGCAAATGCAAAAAGTAGTTTTTTACTCAATATGACTATAATGTTCTTAGAATCCTGAGATAATGCGAAAAAAGCAATAAAAATGTATTCAAACATAACTTCTAAACAACACATGCAAAATGGCTAATAATGCCTAGAGATATGTATTTTTGTTAGTAGTACTAGAAAAATGATCTTTTGTAAGGTTTCTAAAGACACAAGTTAGTTTTTTTATTCAATATAACAGTGTGACTATCAACCTAAATATGAAAGGTTCATAATCATAACTCCCAAACCAAACATGAACTTTGTCTAAAAAAGCCTGTAACATTGAATTTATGTGAGTTTGACCTGAATCAGGTATTTTGGAAAGGTTCAAAAATACAAAAACCAGGTTTTACTGGCCTCATATTGGTCAAACTCAAAATGTCAGTTTATGAAACATAACTCCAAAAATACACATGCAATATGTCTAATAATGCCTGAAGAAATGCATCTTTGAGAGTTTTCCTGAAAAAAAAACATTTGATACCGTTTGCAAAAACAAAAAGTAATGTTTTACTCAATTTCACAGTAATGTACTTAGAATCCTGAGATAATGCGAATAAAGCAATAAAAATGTATTCCAACATAATTCCTCATCCAAACGTGCAAAGTGTCTAAAAAGGCCTGTGATATTGAATACATGTGAGTTTTACTAGATATAGTTGTTTTTCTATTGTTTGCAAATACAAAAATGAGGTATTAGTCAATATGACTGTATACTGTAACACTCAAAATGACAGTTATTTAAACATAACTCCTACACCACACATGGAAAATGGCTAATAATGCCTGAAATAATGCATCTTTGGGAGTTTTACTGGAAACATATGCTTTTTTAAATCTTGCAAATGCAAAAAGTAGTTTTTTACTCAATATGACTATAATGTTCTTAGAATCCTGAGATAATTCGAAAAAAGCAATAAAAATGTATTCAAACATAACTTCTAAACAACACATGCAAAATGGCTAATAATGCCTAGAGATATGTATTTTTGTTAGTAGTACTAGAAAAATGATCTTTTGTAAGGTTTCTAAAGACACAAGTTAGTTTTTTTATTCAATATAACAGTGACTGTCAACCTAAACATGAAAGGTTTATAATCATAACTCCAAAACCAAACATGAACTTTGTCTAAAAAAGCCTGTAATATTGAATTTATGTGAGTTTGACCTGAATCAGGTATTTTGGAAAGGTTCAAAAATACAAAAATCAGGTTTTACTGGCCTCATATTGGTCAAACTCAAAATGTCAGTTTATGAAACATAACTCCGAAAATACACATGCAATATGTCTAATAATGCCTGAAGAAATCCCTCTTTGAGAGTTTTCCTGAAAAAAAAAACATTTGGTACCGTTTGCAAAAACAAAAAGTAATGTTTTACTCATTTTGACAGTAATGTACTTAGAATCCTGAGATAATGCGAATAAAGCAATAAAAATGTATTCAAACATAACTTCTAAACAACACATGCAAAATGGCTAATAATGCCTAGAGATATGTATTTTTGTTAGTAGTACTAGAAAAATTATCTTTTGTAAGGTTTCTAAAAACACAAGTTAGTTTTTTTATTCAATATAACAGTGTGACTGTCAACCTAAACATGAAAGGTTTATAATCATAACTCCAAAACCAAACATGAACTTTGTCTAAAAAAGCCTGTAATATTGAATTTATGTGAGTTTGACCTGAATCAGGTATTTTGGAAAGGTTCAAAAATACAAAAATCACGTTTTACTGGCCTCATATTGGTCAAACTCAAAATGTCAGTTTATGAAACATAACTCTAAAAATACACATGCAATATGTCTAATAATGCCTGAAGAAATGCATCTTTGAGAGTTTTCCTGAAAAAAAAACATTTGGTACCGTTTGCAAAAACAAAAAGTAATGTTTTACTCAATTTGACAGTAATGTACTTAGAATCCTGAGATAATGCGAATAAAGCAATAAAAATGTATTCCAACATAATTCCTAATCCAAACGTGCAAAGTGTCTAAAAATGCCTGTGATATTGAATACATGTGAGTTTTACTAGATACAGTTGTTTTTCTATAGTTTGCAAATACAAAAATGAGGTATTACTCAATATGACTGTATACTGTAACACTCAATATGACAGTTATTTAAACATAACTCCTACACCACACATGGAAAATGGCTAATAATGCCTGAAATAATGCATCTTTGGGAGTTTTACTCGAAACATATGCTTTTTTAAATCTTGCAAATGCAAAAAGTAGTTTTTTACTCAATATGACTAAAATGTTCTTAGAATCCTGGGATAATGCGAAAAAAGCAATAAAAATGTATTCAAACCTAACTTCTAAACAACACATGCAAAATGGCTAATAATGCCTAGAGATATGTATTTTTGTTAGTAGTACTAGAAAAATGATCTTTTGTAAGGTTTCTAAAGACACAAGTTAGTTTTTTTATTCAATATAACAGTGTGACTGTCAACCTAAACATGAAAGATTTATAATCATAACTCCAAAACCAAACATGAACTTTGTCTAAAAAAAGCCTGTAATATTGAATTTATGTAAGTTTGACCTGAATCAGGTATTTTGGAAAGGTTCAAAAATACAAAAATCAGGTTTTACTGGCCTCATATTGGTCAAACTCAAAATGTCAGTTTATGAAACATAACTCCAAAAATACACATGCAATATGTCTAATAATGCCTGAAGAAATGCATCTTTGAGAGTTTTCCTGAAAAAAAAACATTTGGTACCGTTTGCAAAAACAAAAAGTAATGTTTTACTCAATTTGACAGTAATGTACTTAGAATCCTGAGATAATGCGAATAAAGCAATAAAAATGTATTCCAACATAATTCCTAATCCAAACGTGCAAAGTGTCTAAAAATGCCTGTGATATTGAATACATGTGAGTTGTTTTTCTATAGTTTGCAAATACAAAAATGAGGTATTACTCAATATGACTGTATACTGTAACACTCAATATGACATTTATTTAAACATAACTCCTACACCACACATGGAAAATGGCTAAAAATGCCTGAAATAATGCATCTTTGGGAGTTTTACTCGAAACATATGCTTTTTTAAATCTTGCAAATACAAAAAGTAGTTTTTTACTCAATATGACTATAATGTTCTTAGAATCCTGAGATAATGCGAAAAAAGCAATAAAAATGTATTCAAACATAACTTCTAAACAACACATGCAAAATGGCTAATAATGCCTAGAGATATGTATTTTTGTTAGTAGTACTAGAAAAATGATCTTTTGTAAGGTTTCTAAAGACACAAGTTAGTTTTTTTATTCAATATAACAGTGTGACTGTCAACCTAAACATGAAAGGTTTATAATCATAACTCCAAAACCAAACATGAACTTTGTCTAAAAAAGCCTGTAATATTGAATTTATGTGAGTTTGACCTGAATCAGGTATTTTGGAAAGGTTCAAAAATACAAAAATCAGGTTTTACTGGCCTCATATTGGTCAAACTCAAAATGTCAGTTTATGAAACATAACTCCAAAAATACACATGCAATATGTCTAATAATGCCTGAAGAAATGCATCTTTGAGAGTTTTCCTGAAAAAAAAACATTTGGTACCGTTTGCAAAAACAAAAAGTAATGTTTTACTCAATTTGACAGTAATGTACTTAGAATCCTGAGATAATGCGAATAAAGCAATAAAAATGTATTCCAACATAATTCCTAATCCAAACGTGCAAAGTGTCTAAAAATGCCTGTGATATTGAATACATGTGAGTTGTTTTTCTAGAGTTTGCAAATACAAAAATGAGGTATTACTCAATATGACTGTATACTGTAACACTCAATATGACAGTTATTTAAACATAACTCCTACACCACACATGGAAAATGGCTAATAATGCCTGAAATAATGCATCTTTGGGAGTTTTACTCGAAACATATGCTTTTTTAAATCTTGCAAATGCAAAAAGTAGTTTTTTACTCAATATGACTATAATGTTCGTAGAATCCTGAGATAATGCGAAAAAAGCAATAAAAATGTATTCAAACATAACTTCTAAACAACACATGCAAAATGGCTAATAATGCCTGGAGATATGTATTTTTGTTAGTAGTACTAGAAAAATGATCTTTTGTAAGGTTTCTAAAGACACAAGTTAGTTTTTTTATTCAATATAACAGTGTGACTGTCAACCTAAATATGAAAGGTTGATAATCATAACTCCAAAACCAAACATGAACTTTGTCTAAAAAAGCCTGTAATATTGAATTTATGTGAGTTTGACCTGAATCAGGTATTTTGGAAAGGTTCAAAAATACAAAAATCAGGTTATACTGGCCTCATTTTGGTCAAACTCAAAATGTCAGTTTATGAAACATAACTCCAAAAATACACATGCAATATGTCTAATAATGCCTGAAGAAATGCATCTTTGAGAGTTTTCCTGAAAAAAAAAAACTTTTGGTACCGTTTGCAAAAACAAAAAGTCATGTTTTACTCAATTTGACAGTAATGTACTTAGAATCCTGAGATAATGCGAATAAAGCAATAAATATGTATTCCAACATAATTCCTAATCCAAACGTGCAAAGTGTCTAAAAATGCCTGTGATATTGAATACACGTGAGTTTTACTAGATACAGTTGTTTTTCTATGGTTTGCAAATACAAAAATGAGGTATTACTCAATATGACTGTATACTGTAATACTCAATATGACAGTTATTTAAACATAACTCCTACACCACACATGGAAAATGGCTAATAATGCCTGAAATAATGCATCTTTGGGAGTTTTACTCGAAACGTATGCTTTTTTAAATCTTGCAAATGCAAAAAGTAGTTTTTTACTCAATATGACTATAATGTTCTTAGAATCCTGAGATAATGCGAAAAAAGCAATACAAATGTATTCAAACATAACTTCTAAACAACACATGCAAAATGGCTAATAATGCCTAGAGATATGTATTTTTGTTAGTAGTACTAGAAAAATGATCTTTTGTAAGGTTTCTAAAGACACAAGTTATTATTTTTTTATTCAATATAAGAGTGTGACTGTCAACCTAAATATGAAAGGTTTATAATCATAACTCCAAAACCAAACATGAAATTTGTCTAAAAAAGCCTGTAATATTGAATTTATTTGAGTTTGACCTGAATCAGGTATTTTGGATAGGTTCAAAAATACAAAAATCAGGTTTTACTGGCCTCATATTGGTCAAACTCAAAATGTCAGTTTATGAAACATAACTCCAAAAATACACATGCAATATGTCTAATAATGCCTGAAGGAATGCATCTTTGGGAGTTTTCCTGAAAAAAAAACATTTGGTACCGTTTGCAAAAACAAAAAGTAATGTTTTACTCAATTTGACAGTAATGTACTTAGAATCCTGAGATAATGCGAATAAAGCAATAAAAATGTATTCCAACATAATTCCTAATCCAAACGTGCAAAGTGTCTAAAATGCCTGTGATATTGAATACATGTTAGTTTTACTAGATACAGTTGTTTTTCTATGGTTTGCAAATACAAAAATGAGGTATTACTCAATATGACTGTATACAGTAACACTCAATATGACAGTTATTTAAACATAACTCCTACACCACACATGGAAAATGGCTAATAATGCCTGAAATAATGCATCTTTGGGAGTTTTACTGGAAACATATGCTTTTTTAAATCTTGCAAATGCAAAAAGTAGTTTTTTACTCAATATGACTATAATGTTCTTAGAATCCTGAGATAATGCGAAAAAAGCAATAAAAATGTATTCAAACATAACTTCTAAACAACACATGCAAAATGGCTAATAATGCCTAGAGATATGTATTTTTGTTAGTAGTACTAGAAAAATGATCTTTTGTAAGGTTTCTAAAGACACAAGTTAGTTTTTTTATTCAATATAACAGTGTGACTATCAACCTAAATATGAAAGGTTCATAATCATAACTCCAAAACCAAACATGAACTTTGTCTAAAAAAGCCTGTAACATTGAATTTATGTGAGTTTGACCTGAATCAGGTATTTTGGAAAGGTTCAAAAATACAAAAACCAGGTTTTACTGGCCTCATATTGGTCAAACTCAAAATGTCAGTTTATGAAACATAACTCCAAAAATAAACATGCAATATGTCTAATAATGCCTGAAGAAATGCATCTTTGAGAGTTTTCCTGAAAAAAAAACATTTGATACCGTTTGCAAAAACAAAAAGTAATGTTTTACTCAATTTCACAGTAATGTACTTAGAATCCTGAGATAATGCGAATAAAGCAATAAAAATGTATTCCAACATAATTCCTCATCCAAACGTGCAAAGTGTCTAAAAAGAACTGTGATATTGAATACATGTGAGTTTTACTAGATACAGTTGTTTTTCTATAGTTTGCAAATACAAAAATGAGGTATTAGTCAATATGATTGTATACTGTAACACTCAAAATGACAGTTATTTAAACATAACTCCTACACCACACATGGAAAATGGCTAATAATGCCTGAAATAATGCATCTTTGGGAGTTTTACTGGAAACATATGCTTTTTTAAATCTTGCAAATGCAAAAAGTAGTTTTTTACTCAATATGACTATAATGTTCTTAGAATCCTGAGATAATTCGAAAAAAGCAATAAAAATGTATTCAAACATAACTTCTAAACAACACATGCAAAATGGCTAATAATGCCTAGAGATATGTATTTTTGTTAGTAGTACTAGAAAAATTATCTTTTGTAAGGTTTCTAAAGACACAAGTTAGTTTTTTTATTCAATATAACAGTGTGACTGTCAACCTAAACATGAAAGGTTTATAATCATAACTCCAAAACCAAACATGAACTTTGTCTAAAAAAGCCTGTAATATTGAATTTATGTGAGTTTGACCTGAATCAGGTATTTTGGAAAGGTTCAAAAATACAAAAATCAGGTTTTACTGGCGTCATATTGGTCAAACTCAAAATGTCAGTTTATGAAACATAACTCCAAAAATACACATGCAATATGTCTAATAATGCCTGAAGAAATGCATCTTTGAGAGTTTTCCTGAAAAAAAAAACATTTGGTACCGTTTGCAAAAACAAAAAGTAATGTTTTACTCAATTTGACAGTAATGTACTTAGAATCCTGAGATAATGCGAATAAAGCAATAAAAATGTATTCCAACATAATTCCTAATCCAAACGTGCAAAGTGTCTAAAAATGCCTGTGATATTGAATACATGTGAGTTGTTTTTCTATAGTTTGCAAATACAAAAATGAGGTATTACTCAATATGACTGTATACTGTAACACTCAATATGACAGTTATTTAAACATAACTCCTACACCACACATGGAAAATGGCTAAAAATGCCTGAAATAATGCATCTTTGGGAGTTTTACTCGAAACATATGCTTTTTTAAATCTTGCAAATACAAAAAGTAGTTTTTTACTCAATATGACTATAATGTTCTTAGAATCCTGAGATAATGCGAAAAAAGCAATAAAAATGTATTCAAACATAACTTCTAAACAACACATGCAAAATGGCTAATAATGCCTAGAGATATGTATTTTTGTTAGTAGTACTAGAAAAATGATCTTTTGTAAGGTTTCTAAAGACACAAGTTAGTTTTTTTATTCAATATAACAGTGTGACTGTCAACCTAAACATGAAAGGTTTATAATCATAACTCCAAAACCAAACATGAACTTTGTCTAAAAAAGCCTGTAATATTGAATTTATGTGAGTTTGACCTGAATCAGGTATTTTGGAAAGGTTCAAAAATACAAAAATCAGGTTTTACTGGCCTCATATTGGTCAAACTCAAAATGTCAGTTTATGAAACATAACTCCAAAAATACACATGCAATATGTCTAATAATGCCTGAAGAAATGCATCTTTGAGAGTTTTCCTGAAAAAAAAACATTTGGTACCGTTTGCAAAAACAAAAAGTAATGTTTTACTCAATTTGACAGTAATGTACTTAGAATCCTGAGATAATGCGAATAAAGCAATAAAAATGTATTCCAACATAATTCCTAATCCAAACGTGCAAAGTGTCTAAAAATGCCTGTGATATTGAATACATGTGAGTTGTTTTTCTAGAGTTTGCAAATACAAAAATGAGGTATTACTCAATATGACTGTATACTGTAACACTCAATATGACAGTTATTTAAACATAACTCCTACACCACACATGGAAAATGGCTAATAATGCCTGAAATAATGCATCTTTGGGAGTTTTACTCGAAACATATGCTTTTTTAAATCTTGCAAATGCAAAAAGTAGTTTTTTACTCAATATGACTATAATGTTCGTAGAATCCTGAGATAATGCGAAAAAAGCAATAAAAATGTATTCAAACATAACTTCTAAACAACACATGCAAAATGGCTAATAATGCCTGGAGATATGTATTTTTGTTAGTAGTACTAGAAAAATGATCTTTTGTAAGGTTTCTAAAGACACAAGTTAGTTTTTTTATTCAATATAACAGTGTGACTGTCAACCTAAATATGAAAGGTTGATAATCATAACTCCAAAACCAAACATGAACTTTGTCTAAAAAAGCCTGTAATATTGAATTTATGTGAGTTTGACCTGAATCAGGTATTTTGGAAAGGTTCAAAAATACAAAAATCAGGTTTTACTGGCCTCATATTGGTCAAACTCAAAATGTCAGTTTATGAAACATAACTCCAAAAATACACATGCAATATGTCTAATAATGCCTGAAGAAATGCATCTTTGAGAGTTTTCCTGAAAAAAAAAAACTTTTGGTACCGTTTGCAAAAACAAAAAGTCATGTTTTACTCAATTTGACAGTAATGTACTTAGAATCCTGAGATAATGCGAATAAAGCAATAAATATGTATTCCAACATAATTCCTAATCCAAACGTGCAAAGTGTCTAAAAATGCCTGTGATATTGAATACACGTGAGTTTTACTAGATACAGTTGTTTTTCTATGGTTTGCAAATACAAAAATGAGGTATTACTCAATATGACTGTATACTGTAATACTCAATATGACAGTTATTTAAACATAACTCCTACACCACACATGGAAAATGGCTAATAATGCCTGAAATAATGCATCTTTGGGAGTTTTACTCGAAACGTATGCTTTTTTAAATCTTGCAAATGCAAAAAGTAGTTTTTTACTCAATATGACTATAATGTTCTTAGAATCCTGAGATAATACGAAAAAAGCAACACAAATGTATTCAAACATAACTTCTAAACAACACATGCAAAATGGCTAATAATGCCTAGAGATATGTATTTTTGTTAGTAGTACTAGAAAAATGATCTTTTGTAAGGTTTCTAAAGACACAAGTTATTTTTTTTTATTCAATATAAGAGTGTGACTGTCAACCTAAATATGAAAGGTTTATAATCATAACTCCAAAACCAAACATGAACTTTGTCTAAAAAAGCCTGTAATATTGAATTTATTTGAGTTTGACCTGAATCAGGTATTTTGGATAGGTTCAAAAATACAAAAATCAGGTTTTACTGGCCTCATATTGGTCAAACTCAAAATGTCAGTTTATGAAACATAACTCCAAAAATACACATGCAATATGTCTAATAATGCCTGAAGGAATGCATCTTTGGGAGTTTTCCTGAAAAAAAAACATTTGGTACCGTTTGCAAAAACAAAAAGTAATGTTTTACTCAATTTGACAGTAATGTACTTAGAATCCTGAGATAATGCGAATAAAGCAATAAAAATGTATTCCAACATAATTCCTAATCCAAACGTGCAAAGTGTCTAAAAAGGCCTGTGATATTGAATACATGTGAGTTTTACTAGATACAGTTGTTTTTCTATAGTTTGCAAATAAAAAAATGAGGTATTAGTCAATATGATTGTATACTGTAACACTCAAAATGACAGTTATTTAAACATAACTCCTACACCACACATGGAAAATGGCTAATAATGCCTGAAATAATGCATCTTTGGGAGTTTTACTGGAAACATATGCTTTTTTAAATCTTGCAAATGCAAAAAGTAGTTTTTTACTCAATATGACTATAATGTTCTTAGAATCCTGAGATAATTCGAAAAAAGCAATAAAAATGTATTCAAACATAACTTCTAAACAACACATGCAAAATGGCTAATAATGCCTAGAGATATGTATTTTTGTTAGTAGTACTAGAAAAATTATCTTTTGTAAGGTTTCTAAAGACACAAGTTAGTTTTTTTATTCAATATAACAGTGTGACTGTCAACCTAAACATGAAAGGTTTATAATCATAACTCCAAAACCAAACATGAACTTTGTCTAAAAAAGCCTGTAATATTGAATTTATGTGAGTTTGACTTGAATCAGGTATTTTGGAAAGGTTCAAAAATACAAAAATCAGGTTTTACTGGCGTCATATTGGTCAAACTCAAAATGTCAGTTTATGAAACATAACTCCAAAAATACACATGCAATATGTCTAATAATGCCTGAAGAAATGCATCTTTGAGAGTTTTCCTGAAAAAAAAAACATTTGGTACCGTTTGCAAAAACAAAAAGTAATGTTTTACTCAATTTGACAGTAATGTACTTAGAATCCTGAGATAATGCAAATAAAGCAATAAAAATGTATTCCAACATAATTCCTAATCCAAACGTACAAAGTGTCTAAAAATGCCTGTGATATTGAATACATGTGAGTTTTACTAGAAACAGTTGTTTTTCTATGGTTTGCAAATACAAAAATGAGGTATTACTCAATATGACTGTATACTGTAACACTCAATATGACAGTTATTTAAACATAACTCCTACACCACACATGGAAAATGGCTAATAATGCCTGAAATCATGCATCTTTGGGAGTTTTACTGGAAACATATGCTTTTTTAAATCTTGCAAATGCAAAAAGTAGTTTTTTACTCAATATGACTATAATGTTCTTAGAATCCTGAGATAATGCGAAAAAAGCAATAAAAATGTATTCAAACATAACTTCTAAACAACACATGCAAAATGGCTAATAATGCCTAGAGATACTGTATGTATTTTTGTTAGTAGTACTAAAAAAATGATCTTTTGTAAGGTTTCTAAAGACACAAGTTAGTTTTTTTATTCAATATAACAGTGTGACTGTCAACCTAAATATGAAAGGTTTATAATCATAACTCCAAAACCAAACATGAACTTTGTCTAAAAAAGCCTGTAACATTGAATTTATGTGAGTTTGACCTGAATCAGGTATTTTGGAAAGGTTCAAAAATACAAAAATCAGGTTTTAACTGGCCTCATATTGGTCAAACTCAAAATGTCAGTTTATGAAACATAACTCCAAAAATACACATGCAATATGTCTAATAATGCCTGAAGAAATGCATCTTTGAGAGTTTTCCTGAAAAAAAAACATTTGATACCGTTTGCAAAAACAAAAAGTAATGTTTTACTCAATTTCACAGTAATGTACTTAGAATCCTGAGATAATGCGAATAAAGCAATAAAAATGTATTCCAACATAATTCCTCATCCAAACGTGCAAAGTGTCTAAAAAGGCCTGTGATATTGAATACATGTGAGTTTTACTAGATATAGTTGTTTTTCTATTGTTTGCAAATACAAAAATGAGGTATTAGTCAATATGACTGTATACTGTAACACTCAAAATGACAGTTATTTAAACATAACTCCTACACCACACATGGAAAATGGCTAATAATGCCTGAAATAATGCATCTTTGGGAGTTTTACTGGAAACATATGCTTTTTAAATCTTGCAAATGCAAAAAGTAGTTTTTTACTCAATATGACTATAATGTTCTTAGAATCCTGAGATAATTCGAAAAAAGCAATAAAAATGTATTCAAACATAACTTCTAAACAACACATGCAAAATGGCTAATAATGCCTAGAGATATGTATTTTTGTTAGTAGTACTAGAAAAATGATCTTTTGTAAGGTTTCTAAAGACACAAGTTAGTTTTTTTATTCAATATAACAGTGACTGTCAACCTAAACATGAAAGGTTTATAATCATAACTCCAAAACCAAACATGAACTTTGTCTAAAAAAGCCTGTAATATTGAATTTATGTGAGTTTGACCTGAATCAGGTATTTTGGAAAGGTTCAAAAATACAAAAATCAGGTTTTACTGGCCTCATATTGGTCAAACTCAAAATGTCAGTTTATGAAACATAACTCCGAAAATACACATGCAATATGTCTAATAATGCCTGAAGAAATCCCTCTTTGAGAGTTTTCCTGAAAAAAAAAACATTTGGTACCGTTTGCAAAAACAAAAAGTAATGTTTTACTCATTTTGACAGTAATGTACTTAGAATCCTGAGATAATGCGAATAAAGCAATAAAAATGTATTCAAACATAACTTCTAAACAACACATGCAAAATGGCTAATAATGCCTAGAGATATGTATTTTTGTTAGTAGTACTAGAAAAATTATCTTTTGTAAGGTTTCTAAAAACACAAGTTAGTTTTTTTTATTCAATATAACAGTGTGACTGTCAACCTAAACATGAAAGGGGTATAATCATAACTCCAAAACCAAACATGAACTTTGTCTAAAAAAGCCTGTAATATTGAATTTATGTGAGTTTGACCTGAATCAGGTATTTTGGAAAGGTTCAAAAATACAAAAATCACGTTTTACTGGCCTCATATTGGTCAAACTCAAAATGTCAGTTTATGAAACATAACTCCAAAAATACACATGCAATATGTCTAATAATGCCTGAAGAAATGCATCTTTGAGAGTTTTCCTGAAAAAAAAACATTTGGTACCGTTTGCAAAAACAAAAAGTAATGTTTTACTCAATTTGACAGTAATGTACTTAGAATCCTGAGATAATGCGAATAAAGCAATAAAAATGTATTCCAACATAATTCCTAATCCAAACGTGCAAAGTGTCTAAAAATGCCTGTGATATTGAATACATGTGAGTTTTACTAGATACAGTTGTTTTTCTATAGTTTGCAAATACAAAAATGAGGTATTACTCAATATGACTGTATACTGTAACACTCAATATGACAGTTATTTAAACATAACTCCTACACCACACATGGAAATGGCTAATAATGCCTGAAATAATGCATCTTTGGGAGTTTTACTCGAAACATATGCTTTTTTAAATCTTGCAAATGCAAAAAGTAGTTTTTACTCAATATGACTATAATGTTCTTAGAATCCTGGGATAATGCGAAAAAAGCAATAAAAATGTATTCAAACCTAACTTCTAAACAACACATGCAAAATGGCTAATAATGCCTAGAGATATGTATTTTTGTTAGTAGTACTAGAAAAATGATCTTTTGTAAGGTTTCTAAAGACACAAGTTAGTTTTTTTATTCAATATAACAGTGTGACTGTCAACCTAAACATGAAATATTTATAATCATAACTCCAAAACCAAACATGAACTTTGTCTAAAAAAAGCCTGTAATATTGAATTTATGTGAGTTTGACCTGAATCAGGTATTTTGGAAAGGTTCAAAAATACAAAAATCAGGTTTTACTGGCCTCATATTGGTCAAACTCAAAATGTCAGTTTATGAAACATAACTCCAAAAATACACATGCAATATGTCTAATAATGCCTGAAGAAATGCATCTTTGAGAGTTTTCCTGAAAAAAAAACATTTGGTACCGTTTGCAAAAACAAAAAGTAATGTTTTACTCAATTTGACAGTAATGTACTTAGAATCCTGAGATAATGCGAATAAAGCAATAAAAATGTATTCCAACATAATTCCTAATCCAAACGTGCAAAGTGTCTAAAATGCCTGTGATATTGAATACATGTGAGTTGTTTTTCTATAGTTTGCAAATACAAAATGAGGTATTACTCAATATGACTGTATACTGTAACACTCAATATGACATTTATTTAAACATAACTCCTACACCACACATGGAAAATGGCTAAAAATGCCTGAAATAATGCATCTTTGGGAGTTTTACTCGAAACATATGCTTTTTTAAATCTTGCAAATACAAAAAGTAGTTTTTTACTCAATATGACTATAATGTTCTTAGAATCCTGAGATAATGCGAAAAAAGCAATAAAAATGTATTCAAACATAACTTCTAAACAACACATGCAAAATGGCTAATAATGCCTAGAGATATGTATTTTTGTTAGTAGTACTAGAAAAATGATCTTTTGTAAGGTTTCTAAAGACACAAGTTAGTTTTTTTATTCAATATAACAGTGTGACTGTCAACCTAAACATGAAAGGTTTATAATCATAACTCCAAAACCAAACATGAACTTTGTCTAAAAAAGCCTGTAATATTGAATTTATGTGAGTTTGACCTGAATCAGGTATTTTGGAAAGGTCAAAAATACAAAAATCAGGTTTTACTGGCCTCATATTGGTCAAACTCAAAATGTCAGTTTATGAAACATAACTCCAAAAATACACATGCAATATGTCTAATAATGCCTGAAGAAATGCATCTTTGAGAGTTTTCCTGAAAAAAAAACATTTGGTACCGTTTGCAAAAACAAAAAGTAATGTTTTACTCAATTTGACAGTAATGTACTTAGAATCCTGAGATAATGCGAATAAAGCAATAAAAATGTATTCCAACATAATTCCTAATCCAAACGTGCAAAGTGTCTAAAAATGCCTGTGATATTGAATACATGTGAGTTGTTTTTCTAGAGTTTGCAAATACAAAAATGAGGTATTACTCAATATGACTGTATACTGTAACACTCAATATGACAGTTATTTAAACATAACTCCTACACCACACATGGAAAATGGCTAATAATGCCTGAAATAATGCATCTTTGGGAGTTTTACTCGAAACGTATGCTTTTTTAAATCTTGCAAATGCAAAAAGTAGTTTTTTACTCAATATGACTATAATGTTCTTAGAATCCTGAGATAATGCGAAAAAAGCAACACAAATGTATTCAAACATAACTTCTAAACAACACATGCAAAATGGCTAATAATGCCTAGAGATATGTATTTTTGTTAGTAGTACTAGAAAAATGATCTTTTGTAAGGTTTCTAAGACACAAGTTGTTTTTTTTTTATTCAATATAAGAGTGTGACTGTCAACCTAAATATGAAAGGTTTATAATCATAACTCCAAAACCAAACATGAAATTTGTCTAAAAAAAGCCTGTAATATTGAATTTATTTGAGTTTGACCTGAATCAGGTATTTTGGATAGGTTCAAAAATACAAAAATCAGGTTTTACTGGCCTCATATTGGTCAAACTCAAAATGTCAGTTTATGAAACATAACTCCAAAAATACACATGCAATATGTCTAATAATGCCTGAAGGAATGCATCTTTGGGAGTTTTCCTGAAAAAAAAACATTTGGTACCGTTTGCAAAAACAAAAAGTAATGTTTTACTCAATTTGACAGTAATGTACTTAGAATCCTGAGATAATGCGAATAAAGCAATAAAAATGTATTCCAACATAATTCCTAATCCAACCGTGCAAAGTGTCTAAAATGCCTGTGATATTGAATACATGTTAGTTTTACTAGATAAAGTTGTTTTTCTATAGTTTGCAAATACAAAATGAGGTATTAGTCAATATGATTGTATACTGTAACACTCAAAATGACAGTTATTTAAACATAACTCCTACACCACACATGGAAAATGGCTAATAATGCCTGAAATAATGCATCTTTGGGAGTTTTACTGGAAACATATGCTTTTTTAAATCTTGCAAATGCAAAAAGTAGTTTTTTACTCAATATGACTATAATGTTCTTAGAATCCTGAGATAATGCGAAAAAAGCAATAAAAATGTATTCAAACATAACTTCTAAACAACACATGCAAAATGGCTAATAATGCCTAGAGATATGTATTTTTGTTAGTAGTACTAGAAAAAATGATCTTTTGTAAGGTTTCTAAAGACACAAGTTAGTTTTTTTATTCAATATAACAGTGTGACTATCAACCTAAATATGAAAGGTTCATAATCATAACTCCCAAACCAAACATGAACTTTGTCTAAAAAGCCTGTAACATTGAATTTATGTGAGTTTGACCTGAATCAGGTATTTTGGAAAGGTTCAAAAATACAAAAACCAGGTTTTACTGGCCTCATATTGGTCAAACTCAAAATGTCAGTTTATGAAACATAACTCCAAAAATACACATGCAATATGTCTAATAATGCCTGAAGAAATGCATCTTTGAGAGTTTCCTGAAAAAAAAACATTTGATACCGTTTGCAAAAACAAAAAGTAATGTTTTACTCAATTTCACAGTAATGTACTTAGAATCCTGAGATAATGCGAATAAAGCAATAAAAATGTATTCCAACATAATTCCTCATCCAAACGTGCAAAGTGTCTAAAAGGCCTGTGATATTGAATACATGTGAGTTTTACTAGATATAGTTGTTTTTCTATTGTTTGCAAATACAAAAATGAGGTATTAGTCAATATGACTGTATACTGTAACACTCAAAATGACAGTTATTTAAACATAACTCCTACACCACACATGGAAAATGGCTAATAATGCCTGAAATAATGCATCTTTGGGAGTTTTACTGGAAACATATGCTTTTTTAAATCTTGCAAATGCAAAAAGTAGTTTTTTACTCAATATGACTATAATGTTCTTAGAATCCTGAGATAATTCGAAAAAGCAATAAAAATGTATTCAAACATAACTTCTAAACAACACATGCAAAATGGCTAATAATGCCTAGAGATATGTATTTTTGTTAGTAGTACTAGAAAAATGATCTTTTGTAAGGTTTCTAAAGACACAAGTTAGTTTTTTTATTCAATATAACAGTGACTGTCAACCTAAACATGAAGGTTTATAATCATAACTCCAAAACCAAACATGAACTTTGTCTAAAAAAGCCTGTAATATTGAATTTATGTGAGTTTGACCTGAATCAGGTATTTTGGAAAGGTTCAAAAATACAAAAATCAGGTTTTACTGGCCTCATATTGGTCAAACTCAAAATGTCAGTTTATGAAACATAACTCCGAAAATACACATGCAATATGTCTAATAATGCCTGAAGAAATCCCTCTTTGAGAGTTTTCCTGAAAAAAAAAACATTTGGTACCGTTTGCAAAAACAAAAAGTAATGTTTTACTCATTTTGACAGTAATGTACTTAGAATCCTGAGATAATGCGAATAAAGCAATAAAAATGTATTCAAACATAACTTCTAAACAACACATGCAAAATGGCTAATAATGCCTAGAGATATGTATTTTTGTTAGTAGTACTAGAAAAATTATCTTTTGTAAGGTTTCTAAAAACACAAGTTAGTTTTTTTATTCAATATAACAGTGTGACTGTCAACCTAAACATGAAAGGTTTATAATCATAACTCCAAAACCAAACATGAACTTTGTCTAAAAAAGCCTGTAATATTGAATTTATGTGAGTTTGACCTGAATCAGGTATTTGGAAAGGTTCAAAAATACAAAAATCACGTTTTACTGGCCTCATATTGGTCAAACTCAAAATGTCAGTTTATGAAACATAACTCTAAAAATACACATGCAATATGTCTAATAATGCCTGAAGAAATGCATCTTTGAGAGTTTTCCTGAAAAAAAAACATTTGGTACCGTTTGCAAAAACAAAAAGTAATGTTTTACTCAATTTGACAGTAATGTACTTAGAATCCTGAGATAATGCGAATAAAGCAATAAAAATGTATTCCAACATAATTCCTAATCAAACGTGCAAAGTGTCTAAAAATGCCTGTGATATTGAATACATGTGAGTTTTACTAGATACAGTTGTTTTTCTATAGTTTGCAAATACAAAAATGAGGTATTACTCAATATGACTGTATACTGTAACACTCAATATGACAGTTATTTAAACATAACTCCTACACCACACATGGAAAATGGCTAATAATGCCTGAAATAATGCATCTTTGGGAGTTTTACTCGAAACATATGCTTTTTTAAATCTTGCAAATGCAAAAAGTAGTTTTTTACTCAATATGACTAAAATGTTCTTAGAATCCTGGGATAATGCGAAAAAAGCAATAAAAATGTATTCAAACCTAACTTCTAAACAACACATGCAAAATGGCTAATAATGCCTAGAGATATGTATTTTTGTAAGTAGTACTAGAAAAATGATCTTTGTAAGGTTTCTAAAGACACAAGTTAGTTTTTTTATTCAATATAACAGTGTGACTGTCAACCTAAACATGAAAGATTTATAATCATAACTCCAAAACCAAACATGAACTTTGTCTAAAAAAAGCCTGTAATATTGAATTTATGTGAGTTTGACCTGAATCAGGTATTTTGGAAAGGTTCAAAAATACAAAAATCAGGTTTTACTGGCCTCATATTGGTCAAAACTCAAAATGTCAGTTTATGAAACATAACTCCAAAAATACACATGCAATATGTCTAATAATGCCTGAAGAAATGCATCTTTGAGAGTTTTCCTGAAAAAAAAACATTTGGTACCGTTTGCAAAAACAAAAAGTAATGTTTTACTCAATTTGACAGTAATGTACTTAGAATCCTGAGATAATGCGAATAAAGCAATAAAAATGTATTCCAACATAATTCCTAATCCAAACGTGCAAAGTGTCTAAAAATGCCTGTGATATTGAATACATGTGAGTTGTTTTTCTATAGTTTGCAAATACAAAAATGAGGTATTACTCAATATGACTGTATACTGTAACACTCAATATGACATTTATTTAAACATAACTCCTACACCACACATGGAAAATGGCTAAAAATGCCTGAAATAATGCATCTTTGGGAGTTTTAACTCGAAACATATGCTTTTTTAAATCTTGCAAATACAAAAAGTAGTTTTTTACTCAATATGACTATAATGTTCTTAGAATCCTGAGATAATGCGAAAAAAGCAATAAAAATGTATTCAAACATAACTTCTAAACAACACATGCAAAATGGCTAATAATGCCTAGAGATATGTATTTTTGTTAGTAGTACTAGAAAAATGATCTTTTGTAAGGTTTCTAAAGACACAAGTTAGTTTTTTTATTCAATATAACAGTGTGACTGTCAACCTAAACATGAAAGGTTTATAATCATAACTCCAAAACCAAACATGAACTTTGTCTAAAAAAGCCTGTAATATTGAATTTATGTGAGTTTTGACCTGAATCAGGTATTTTGGAAAGGTTCAAAAATACAAAAATCAGGTTTTACTGGCCTCATATTGGTCAAACTCAAAATGTCAGTTTATGAAACATAACTCCAAAAATACACATGCAATATGTCTAATAATGCCTGAAGAAATGCATCTTTGAGAGTTTTCCTGAAAAAAAAACATTTGGTACCGTTTGCAAAAACAAAAAGTAATGTTTTACTCAATTTGACAGTAATGTACTTAGAATCCTGAGATAATGCGAATAAAGCAATAAAAATGTATTCCAACATAATTCCTAATCCAAACGTGCAAAGTGTCTAAAAATGCCTGTGATATTGAATACATGTGAGTTGTTTTTCTAGAGTTTGCAAATACAAAAATGAGGTATTACTCAATATGACTGTATACTGTAACACTCAATATGACAGTTATTTAAACATAACTCCTACACCACACATGGAAAATGGCTAATAATGCCTGAAATAATGCATCTTTGGGAGTTTTAC